>NC_134895.1:50707740-50720240 GCF_041734735.1 Babylonia areolata | reverse complement strand
CAGTTATATAATCTGACACACATCAGTTATATAATCTGACACACATCAGTTATATAATCTGGCACACATCAGTTATATAATCTGACACACATCAGTTATATTATGTAATCTGACACACATCAGTTATATAATCTGACACACATCAGTTATATAATCTGGCACACATCAGTTATATAATCTGACACACATCAGTTATATTATGTAATCTGACACACATCAGTTATATAATCTGACACATCAGTTATATAATCGGACACACATCAGAACATAATTTTTGCGTGTTTTTTTTTCTGATGGACAGTTTCCCCACAGTGTCAGTTTCCGTTACTCAAGGAGGAGTCACTGCGTTCGGGCAAATCAATATACGCTACACCACATCTGCTGGGCAGATGCCTGACCATCAGTATAATACAACGCACTTAGTCAGGCCTGGAATGCATGTACACATATTGTGTACACAGCAGAGTGGATTTCTTCTACATAATTTTGCCAGAGGATAAAACTCTTGTTGCCATGGGTTTCTTTTCTTGGTGCTCCGAATGCGTGCTGCATACGGAACATTAAAAAAAAAATTATCGTCTTATCCGAATGACTGGTCGCTCAGTTTGATTTTCAAGTCGACGGGCGCAATAGCCGAGTGGTTAAAGCGTTGGACTTTCAATCTGAGGGTCCCGGGTTCGAATCTCGGTGACGGCGCCTGGTGGGTAAAAAGGTGGAGATTTTTCCGATCTCCCAGGTCAACATATGTGCAGACCTGCTTAGTGCCTGAACCCCCTTCGTGTGTGCACGCAAACAAAAGATCAAATACGCACGTTAAAGATCTTGTAATCCATGTCAGCGTTCGGTGGGTTATGGAAACAAGTAAATACCCAGCATGCACACCACCGAAAGCGGAGTATGGCTGCCTACATGGCGGGGTAAAAACGGTCATACACGTAAAAGCCCACTCGTGTACATACGAGTGAACGTGGGAGTTGCAGCCCACGAACGCAGAAGAAGAAGAAGATTTTCAAGTCATACTTGGGAGACAGGACGAGAGCGGGAATCGAACCCAGACCCTCACGGACTCGCCATTGGCAGATGAGCGTCCTAACCATTCTTGCCACCTTGCGCCACATGTCCAGAGAGCATAAGGTGATGCTGTCTGATTGGCATACACTCAACGAAAACGTTCAATGCAGACGACTTTGTGCGCTTGGCAAGAATGACCGCAGATTAGTGTAGCGACAGAGCCTGTCTGAAAATGAGCATACTAATCCTCGAAACAGGTCCAAAACCCCACACAAAATGGGTCACTGACGTCGCTTCAACTATGATAAAAAAAAAAGCCGTTAAAATATATGTCCCAAGGTTACCTAATGGCACTATAACTGGAAGTTATCTGGATCAGATCGTATCATCCTATCCTGCACACCCACCCACCCACCCCACCCTCACACCGACCCTCGGATCAAAGCACAGAGACAATGTTATCGAAACGAGACAGAGCCAACATGGCCGTGGCGTGCGTGTAGGCAGAAGAGGTCCAAAAGGGGAAGTAATCCCCGGGATGATTGAAGGAGGTGAAGTGGGTCGGGGTGCTTTCGCCGAAGGGCTTCTGGCGGACGAGGTCCTGGTACTGGGGCTCTGGAAGGACTCCCTGCATCCCGAGGGTGAAGGGCCCACCCTCAGGGAAGTGCTGGTGGTCTTGGATGGCCGTTCCGTTGAGGTACTCCAGGCGGTTGGCCGGGTAGCTGAACGGCGACGTGGAGGAGCCCTTCACAGACCCGGAGAAGAAGGCGTTCCAGGGTTTGTACGTGTCCTTCAGGATGTAGGCGTCCAGGAACCTCACCGACTGCTCCACGGTGGAGAGCACCTCTGTGGGCGTGTTGTCCTTCCAGCGGAGGGTGTTGCTGGCGCCGTCAAACAGGGTCCACGTGGACAGCAGCGCGTTGACCGCCATGGACGTTGTGAAGAGGCGGTCCTCCCCACGGACCACCGTCTTGTTGTGCCGGTCAACGTCACCGTCTCCCAGGAAGTCGTCGAAGTAGAGCATGTCCTGCGTCAGACGGCGTGCCTTCCCCACCACGTCACTGCTCATGCTGCCCTCCAGGGCAGGCTTCAGAAGCTGGTGCACCTCCTGCATGGCTGGGGGGAGAGGGGCTGACAGCGCGGCGGACTCCATGCGGGACAGGGTCCTGGCCACGAACCAGTAGAACTCCAACACGGAGGGGTAGTAGGTCAGCTCAATGTCTGGCCGCTCGTACAGCCCGTGGTTGATCTGGGAGGCCACCATGGCCGACGTGTTGACGTACACCTGCTGGATGGCCGGGTCGGTCAGCACCGAGGCTTGCAGGGAACCGCTGAGGACGGAGGCCGTCAGACCGTAGATGGCGTTGGCAGACACAGTGACGTCCACGTTGTTCATCTGGAAGGGCATGGCCACGCCCCGGTAGTAGTTCTTCCGAGCCTCGTCCAGGTTCTGCACCCAAGTGGGCACCAGGGCGATGTCCTCCTTCCGTGCCTGGGCTTCCTGCAGGAAGTGGCGGATGTAGTAGTATGTCCTGGTGTCGATGGTGTTGACGTTCTGGTCCTGTGAGAACGGCCTGTAGGCGTAGCGCTTGAGGGTGTCCAGGGCCGAGGTCAGGTTGGAGTTCTGGGAGGCCCACAGGTCCAGAGCCCCCGGGAACTCCTGGCCCAGGTCCTTCAGGAGAGCGCCCAGTCCCAGGTTGACGAACGTGTCGTCAAAGTCTGGCGGGATGTGGAAGGCTCGTTCGAAGGTGGACCTCATGGAGAGAATCTCCTCCAAGAAGTGCTCTGCGTCGCCCATGCCCAGCACTTTGAGGACCTCCTCCAGCGCCTTGACGGGCACGACGTCAAAGACGTGGAAGGCCTTCAGCAGGTTGTTGGGCGTGCTCTCCCACATCCCCGTGGTCTGGTTGTACACCTGGGGCCAGAAGTTCATGACGGAGTTGTTGTACCCCAGGTTCTTGTCGTGGTACTGCCCCACAGCCTCAAGAGCCAGGGTCAGCTGGGAGTCCGAGGGCCTGGGGCCTCTGCCGTACAGGTGTGTCTCCAGCAGGCAGATGGTGATCCAGGTGGTGGCGAACATGTTGTTGTCGAAGACAGAGATGGAGTCTCTGAGCAAGGTAAGTTGGGCCTCCCCAGCCAGGTTCAGCTTGACGTCACTGGGGTACATGCCTTTGTCCTGCTGCCAGGTCATGGGGAACTTGTAGGGTCTGTCCGTCTGGATTTGAGACTCTTGGATCCGTTTTGACAGTTCTTTGACCAAGTCTTCTCTGGAGGAACGCGTGAGTCGAAAGTTGTGCCGAGATGTCTCTGTCTCCGGTTGCGGAAGAGACAACATTTCTGAACCGGAGATCGTGAGGAACAGTATTAACAACACGAAACTAAAACTCGACAGTTCCATTTTGATTTTTTTTATAATTACAACAGTGGATGCGAGATTCCGTCTACACTTTGTTCAGACTAGCAGCAGTGTCGACAGTCCTGTTGTTGACACAAGTTTCCCTGGCGTGTAGGCCGCTGCTTGTATAGTCACTGCACCAGGCTGTGTGTGTCAAAGCGAAATGGATCGCATCTCCTTGCCTTTAGAAATGCAGCGTACCAAACTTTTGAATAGCAGCGTGTCTGCCTTTTGAATAGCAGCGTGTCTGCGCATGCTTAAAAAATAGGGCTGACCTAGGAGCGAGAACGTTCGACTTAAAAACGAACGGTCACATGTCGCTTTATCTCCAATAGACAGCTCGTTAACTGTGTTCTAAAATGGATGACTGAGGTCAAATCGTTCTCAGTCCACGGAGTAATTATCTGCATGTCTGTGTCGTGAGTCACGAAACGGTTTATCTGCACCACACCAGCTGGGCAGCCGTACACCTTATCGTGGCCAGGTCCCCGACCCTGACCCTGGTTTGTGAAAGCCACGTGAACTCTCGTGGGGCGCACGCGTTGAACACACGTAACTTCACAGCGCACTCTTACTTTCAGGTCAGCGGCATTTCGTAACTGAACAGAAAAACAAGATAAGAATAAAAGGCGTCGTTTTTCAAGTTTATCAAACGTGTATGCGCACGTGTAAGTGCGTCGGGGACACACGCACTTTTCTCTATGAACGGACAATTCTTTTGGTCATGAGTGTTCATACAATTGCTTTCATTTGGGATCTGTAGTGCTCTAATGTAAGTTGTTGTTTTTTGTTTCGTGAGGAAGGTGGCAGAATGGTTAAGACGCTCAGCTGCCAATACAGAGAGTCCGTGAGGTTGTGGGTTCGAATCCCGCTCTCGCCCTTTCTCCTAAGTTTGACTGGAAAATCAAACTGAGCGTGTGTTTGAAGTTTTTTTCCCCCTTCTCTCGGTGCTTGCTCGTGTGGATGTGTGTGCGTGGTTGCTTGTACCTTACGATGTGTGACATCATTGTCTATGATCTTATTGGGGGGGATCCTAAGTGCCACCCCTTTCCTTGTCCCGATCTAAGACTCTTCATTCAGTTTCAGTAGCTCAAGGAGGCGTCACTGCGTTGGGACAAATCCATATACGCTACACCACATCTGCCACGCTGATGCCTGACCAGCAGCGTAACCCAACGCGCGTAGTCAGGCCTTGACCAAACCCCCCCCCCCAAACAAAAAAAACAACAACAAACTACTACTACTAATGATAAAATGTATGAGGCGCAAAAACGTGATGAAGTCAACTATAAGCGTTCAAAATAGAATTAAAAAAAGAAAAAAAAGAAAAAAAGAAAAGAAAAGAATAAATGATGATAATATAATAATAATATCAATGATTCAAAACATTGAAAACATTTCTGTGTAATGGAATAAGCCAGGAGAATAAAGCAACAAGAAAGAGTGTACATTGTAAATGAGAGAGAGAGAGAGAGAGAGAGAGAGAGAGAGAGTTACCGCACTTAGTGTTTTTCAGTATGATATGTTTTGTTCGAATAAAATGCTAATGGTGTTTTTGCTTTCGTTTGTTGTTGTTGGTTTATTTTTGTGTGGGTGTTGTTGTTGTTGTTGTTGTTGTTTTGTGTGTGCTGTTGTTGTTGTTGATGTTGAAGATACTAACACATATCTCACCAATTGATATGATGTGGTTTAACTCCCGAGTTTTATTCATTCCCATGCCCGTCCTTGTTTTTGAAAGAGTACATCGTTCAGAGTTCACCTGATTGATACATCGAGTTTTGTTTGAAAATACAGGTAACTGTGTTCGAACGTCTTCCCCAAATCTCTCGAATGGTATAGAGTAATAGAAGAGATGATCTATAAAAATCAATTTCATTTCTGTAAATGAAACATTTGTTTACCGCCAGCTTCATTCATTTTATGAAGTAGAATATTAGTGGGACAGATGTTATGGAAAGAATAATTTTCCTTTGTAATTCTCTTGGTCATGCTTCATTAGTTGCTGTGTATGCCAGTAACTATGTGTTGTCATTAAATTCAAATGTTTCAGGTTAAAGGTCCAAAAAGATAAATTCATAATATGTAATTAGCTATGAACATATATCTTCTTTTTTTTCTAGACTGATGTATTTGGATACTATATGCATTACACACACACGCGTGAGCGCGCAAACTCAAACACCACCCACTCATTATATATTTCTAAATAACTATAAGTGTGTGTGCACATGTGTGTGTGTGTCTGTCTGTGTACATGTATTACAGGATAATCAGGGGGAAGCGGCGAGGAGGAGGAGGACAAGCAAGAGCTGCGAAATGTCCGAGTGGTTGGTGCTCAGAATGCACATCCTGAAAGTCCGGGTTCAAACCTCGGCAATGCTCTGTAAGCTGACGTAATTTCTGTGCGTTCTGATTGCCACCACATGTATATAGCACGTGCTTTCCATTGTCACCGAGATGAATACCATTGTCTGCTCTTTATTGATAATAATGATAATGATGATGAATATTTGGACGCCCAATCTCCGGAGAGCCCAGAGCGTTTACAAATACAATTACACATATATACATTGATGCAGATACATTTCACAACATTCATTTGCCTCTTCGCATCACAAAATAAACAGGTCACACACACACACACACACACACACACACACACACAAATTCATGCTGATACAGCCCCATTCCTCTCTCCACCCACCAACAATCGCAGACAGACGCACACAGGGCGGAAAAAACTAATAACAACTGTGGAAAAGGTGAGTTTTGAGGGCCAATTTGAACGAGGATCAAGACTGAGCGTGTCGGACAGAATAAGGGAGTTTGTTCCAGAAGACAGGTCCAATGAAAGAGAAAGCGCGTTCCCCATGGAGTTTCTTTTACCTGTTTGGTATGCGAAAAATGCGAGTGTCACAGGAGGAACGCAGAGATTTAGACGGAATATAGCTCCAGAGGAGTTCCTCAAGATGAAGAAGATAACAAATCAACATTGACGATCACAACGGGAGCGTCTTCAACGTTAATTAAGCATTATCAACATCCTGGTCGGGTGAAAATAATATGCATGAACAGCATTACCGCAAACAGCGAGAGCGTACTGTCCATGAATAAAAACAAAACAAAACAAAACAAAAAAAAGCAAAAAAAAAACAAAAACAAAAAAAACAACAACCCCCCCCCCCCCCTCACAAAAAACAACAACAAAAAAACCAAACACAATTCTCATTTTATTGAAATGGAAAAAGGTAAACGTCAATGAAGATTACATCAATGAATACAGGCTCTTCAAAAAAAAAAAAAAGAAAAAAAAAAAGAAAAAAAAAGGAGCGGTTAAAAATTTCACAATCCATACATTTTCTTTCTTTCTTTTTTTTTTTTTTTTTTTTTCTAAACACAAAAGTAAGTGAAATACAAAAATTGAAGAAAAGGAGGGGGGGGGGGGGGGGGGGGGGGGGGGGGGGGGGGGAGGAGGGGGCGTGGGGGGGGGGGGGGGGCGATAACGGAGTAAATGTTCACAAAAGGCCCACGTTAACGCACTCTGCACGCAATCCAATCGGAAGGCGCCATCAACCCAGGCATACTTCCGGTTCCTGTCACAAGTTACCAGAAAAAAAAAAAAAAAAAAAAAGGCAGGCAGGCGCCCGTAATTGGTTTTCGGTTCCTTCCGGGCCCGGTTATCTGTGCTGATAGGAGAACGTCCGGTTCTCCAGCCGTCCTGTGATCACACGGCATGGACGGAGGAATTTCTTAGTAGTGTGGTTCCGGTGTAAATGAAAGCAAATCGATGCCTCCCAGTTGGCTTCTACACCCCCTCCACATTCAGCCACTCCTCAAACGGCTTCAGTTTTGCAGGCGATCTTAAGTTTTCAATGGTCTCTTTTTTTCTTTCTTCTTCTTTAATTAAAAAAAAAAAAAAAGATTTTGTTCATGCTTTTTGGACAGAAATTGACCAAAAATTGCCCGGAAATCGTTTTGTGGAAAAATAAAGGGAGGGAGTGATCCGGTTATCTGTGATTTTTTTTTTTTCAGGTGAACGTGTGAAATATGGGTGGAATGTTATTTGGTGTGTGTGTGTGTGTGTGTGTGTGTGTGTGTGTGTGTGGAAGGAGGCTGTAGTGGTGTGTGGTTGTGTAGATGCGTGCGTGCGTGCGTGTGTGTGTGTGTGTGTGTGTGTGTGTGTGTGTGTGTGTGTGTGTGTGTGTGTGTGTGTGTGTGTGTGTGTGTGTGTGCGCGTGCGTGTGTGTGTGCGTGTTGTGCATGTGTGTGTGTGTGTGCTGGACGTGTGTGCAATATGATGTGTGTATGCGCGCGTGTGTGTATTTGCTATGATGTGATTACGTAGTCTGTAATTTACCAATCACATCAATGCTTTGAATGTCTTCCTTTGTCCGCCATGTCTTCTCGTCCTTCATGTTGCTCCTCTTCCCATGAGACCTTGAGACGAAAACCTCAGAGAACGGAGTACGGCTGTCTAAAACCGCAACCAAAAGTCATTCACCCTATGAGCTGCAGTCCTCGAAAGAAAGAAGAAAAAGAAGATGAAATTGGAGTTGAAAGAGGTAGGAGAAGAGGTAAAGAAAGAAAAAGAAGAAGGAAGAGGAGGAGAGGGAAGAGGGGGGGAGAAGAAGAAGAAGAAGAAAAAGAGGAGGAGGAGGAGGAGGAGGAGGAGAAGACGGAGAAGGGGGAGAAGAGGAAAAAGAAGAAATAAAAAAAGAAAGAAAGAGAGAAAGAATGAAAGAAAAAAGAAGAAAGACAGAAAGGAAGAATGAAAGAAAGAAAGAAAGAAAGACAGGAAGAAAGAAAAAGAGGAGGATGAGAGAGAAGAAGAAGAAGAAGAAGAAGAAGAAGAAGAAGAGAGGGAGGAGGAGAAGAAGAAGAAGAAGTGATGATGATGATGATGATAAGGTGGAGCGGTGGAGATGGAGAAGAAAAATTCCTTCTCACATTCTATCTCTTTTTCTTATCTCCCCCCCCCCAGCCCCCCATTCTTGAAACGAGCATTCTTGAAAAGTGTCTATAGCATACTATTTCAATAAGCCAGTGGCGTCACACCACAGGATAGCCAAAACGAGTTAGATACCCCGGACACATCTTAAGGTCCGTTGCTGTGATTGTGTTTTACGCCATAGGCACACTTCATGCTCAGAAGATGATCCACTTTTCGTCATGATCACCACAAAGTTGACACTCCTCTTCAAGGGACACAACTTCATAGCCTGCCTTACCATACAAGAAAGGGGAAAGAGAGACAGAGATAATGATTGAGAGAGAGAGAGGAGGGAGGGAGAGAGAGAGAGAGGAGGGAGGGAGAGAGAGAGAGAGAGGAGGGAGAGAGAGAGGAGGGAGAGAGAGAGAGAGAGAGAAGGGAGGAGAGAGAGAGAGAGAGGAGGGAGGGAGAGAGAGAGAGAGGGGAGGGAGGGAGAGAGAGAGAGAGAGGAGGGAGGGAGAGAGAGAGAGAGGAGGGAGAGAGAGAGGAGGGAGGGAGGGAGAGAGAGAGAGAGAGAGAGAGAGAGAGAGAGAGAGTGTGTGTGTGTCTATAGCACAGTTGAACACTTGTATTTTCCCCCATGAAATGCGTCTAAAGCTATGCACAATCGTTTCAACCACAAATTACAATCAAATAAATAAATCTGTAAATAATATACTTCTTCCAGAACATGAACATCGTTAAAAGTAGCACTACTTTACACGTTGATAAATATCGATGGTGCAATTTCTTCAACAGAAATGACAATTTCTGGCCAGCACAAAATCCAGTACATTGCTCATCAACTCGGGAGCCCTTTAGATGATGGGAAGTTAATATTTCGGTTTCGCGTGTCATGAGAGCTTACCTCTGGATTTCAGAATCAATGTCTTCAGTTAGCGCGGTGACCTCGGTGGGAGCTTAGTGTAAATAATTATACATCAAATGCGTCGTGCTGTGTCTCTGGGATAAACCATTGTACCGGCGACCATCCCTTGGAATTTACAGGACACTTCAACCGGGGTTCCAACACTTTGTTTTGTGCTCTGGGGAATTTTTCATCGATTTTCAGAGGTATCTTTATTACTAATTAATAATAACAATCATCATTATGATAGAAATGATAATAATCCAAATAATAACAATAATAATATTATTTATTTTCAGTTTAATATCATCATCTTAGATGGACAGACTATAATAAAAAAACGAACGATGTCTCGAGAAATAACATTTTCTTCAGTCCTTAACGTTTTCAACGTACTTTCGGAGGCGCTACAGATAATATCTGGATATAAATGGACATGAACGAAATTTCGCACTAGAACAGATAGCGGAGTTTTCGCGATCGGCGAATCGAAACCCGATCAACATGCATGACGTACGATCCACACAACTGCTGAGACAGCTTCAGTTTCAGTTTCAGTAGCTCAAGGAGGCGTCACTGCGTTGGGACAAATCCATATACGCTACACCACATCTGCCCAGCAGATGCCTGACCAGCAGCGTTACCCAACGCGCTTAGTCAGGCCTTAAGAATAAAAAAAAAAAAAAATGCTGAGACAAAGAGAGTAAAGTGCAGTGCAGGTTTGACGGTGTGAACATGTCAGAATTCTGTGCACGCCTTTGCCGATCCCTGGACCTCTGTTGATGTCGTTGGAGCACGAGGGAGAAGGTAACGCCACTACCCTCCTCCACCATTCTCTGTCTGTTAAAAAAAAAAAAAAATTCTCAAGGCCTGACTAGGCGCGTTGGGTTACGCTGCTGGTCAGGCATGTGCTTGGCAGATGTGGTGTAGCATATATGGATTTGTCCCAACGCAGTGACGCCTCTTTTATGTTTGTTGTGTGTGTGTGTGTGTGTGTGTGTGTGTGTGTGTGTGTTAGGGAGTATGCTTACGCACGGCTCGCGCACACAGGAATATCACAACAGATCAGTGGGTGACCGTTTCTCTTCGCTCTTTACTTGCAGTAACTGTTGATATCCTCCGCGCATCTAGTTACGCGCATATCCGATAAACATGTAATGTCTATTTTTAGATATGCTATGATGGATGGACACAACAGCTACTGACACTGATACCTTCGTAGTTCTTTGGGATTCGGCCATGTTCATCCCTGTCCATTCCTGGATATTGCCCCCCCCCACCCCCCATACCCCCCGTGCCCCTCCCCTCTCTGTCTTTCTCGTCTGCCCCTTCTTCTGACTGTCCCTTGCAAGGTGGTCTTTTGTAAAGTCCTGTTGAGGGGGAAAACATGTACGTACCTCTTTATTTCCCTGTACCATGACAACAGTGAGGTTATCATGCCTGTTGGATCTCGGCTGCAGGACCTCATCGTTCGGCACACGAACTATGTCGTGAATACCCAAGGACGGGGAATTTTTGACTCACTTGTGTAAACAAAGTGAGTCTATGTTTTAACCCGGTGTTCGGTTGTCTCTCTCTCTCTCTCTCTCTCTCTCTCTGTGTGTGTGTGTGTGTGTGTGTGTGTGTGTGTGTGTGTGTGTGTGTGTGTGTGTGTGTGTGTGTGTGTGTCTGTGTGTCCGTGGTAAACTTTAACATTGACATTTTCTCTGCAAATACTTTGTCAGTTGACACCAAATTAGGCATAAAAATAGGAAAAATTCAGTTCTTTCCAGTCATCTTGTTTAAAACAATATTGCACCTCTGGGATGGGCACAAAAAAATAAAAAAAGAAGCCTAATTATATGCAAACTGCATTTACTGTTATATTTATATTTTTTGTATTCTCTAAACATGGCACTTTGACTTCTTATTCTGACCCAACAACAAGAGCAGTTATTATTATCATTTTTTGTTCAAACAGGAACTTCTTTTGCTAAGCAAGGAATTTTTATTTATTTTGCAAACGTTTTGGTGCAGATAGTAAAGAAGGGAAATTACTCTGTAATTAATGCCAGGGGACTTAATTTATCACAAGTAAGTCTTGAAGGCCTTGCCTCTCTTGTTGTTTAATGTCCCGTCACACATATCGGTGATTGAAGACATTTTGTTAAAGTATTTATAAATACATCTGAGTATTATCGGTTAGAAGGGGTGGGAAATGTGGATGAATGGAGGGTTGGGGGAAACTGGGCAAATGAGGGTAAAAATGTCGGTGAAATTTGGAAGAAAAAAAACAAACCCTCTAAATACAGTTACAGGAAATTACTTAAAGGACTTCGTAAAAGAGAAGTCGTTAAACTGACAAGCGAAACAACTGATAATGAATGCAAAAAGTCAAAAACATCAACGTTCTCAGTCACTTGTGAAGACACACTTTCGTGTACAAAAGGCTTTATCAAGCTACAGTGAAAAATTACATGCTCAATTGTCAGGTTACAAAAGCATATACACTTGACATTAGAACAATACTTGGTCCGTAGTGAATACCCAGCAACGTCCTGTTGTGAGTCATTTCAGTTTTTGTGTGATGGCTCTTTTAAAAGAGAGTTGCGATCGCGGTCTTTGCCCACTTTCTTTCATACTATGCTGGTGGTTTTTACCTATAAATTATAAAAGTTCCGTCCTCTATCTCTTTTTTAAAATTTAGTTTTATTTTATAGATTTCTTTAATCGTTATCATGGATGATTGGAAATGAGGACGGAAGGACTGGAGACACAAGAAGTGCTACTACAAAAAGAACAAGAGAGGCAAGGCCTTCAAGACTCACTTGTGACTGAGAGTAAAACACACAAGCTTTTTATGTATTGAGTATAATTTCAGAATGTAATGTTTAAGATGAGAAAGATCAGTTTAAAGCAAATTAAGTCCCCTAGCATTAATTACAGAGTAATTTCCCTTTTTTACTATCTGCACTAAAACGTTTGCAAAATAAATAAAACTTCCATGCTTAGCAAAAGAAGTTCCTGTTTGAACAAAAAATGATAATAATGACTGCTCTTGTTGTTGGGTCAGAATATCAGATCAAAGTGCCAAGTTTAGAGAATACAAAAAATATAAATATAACAGTAAATGCAGTTTGCATATAATTAGACTTCATTATTTATTTTTTTGTGCCCATCCCAGAGGTGCAATATTGTTTTAAACAAGATGACTGGAAAGAACTGAATTTTTCCTATTTTTATGCCTAATTTGGTGTCAACTGACAAAGTATTTGCAG
>NC_134895.1:50682740-50702740 GCF_041734735.1 Babylonia areolata | reverse complement strand
CACTAATGACATCCAACAATTAATACCTAACCTCCCCCCCCCCCCTTTTTTTTTTAGCTTGATAAATATTTTACGGTATTCGAGTTAATAACGCCGTTTCTTCTTCTTTTTTTTTTCGTTCGTGGGCTGCAACTCGTATGTTACATGAGTGGGCTTTTACGTGAATGACCGTTATTACCCCGCCATGTAGGCAGTCATACTCCGTTTTCGGGGGTAACCCGTTTAAATCATGTTATTTTGGTATATCTCGGGCATTTAAGACATTCTTTAAAGTCCACGGTCAAGGGGACGTTGCCATCGCCTCAAGCACAACGTAACATGTATACGCTTTCCCTACATCTGCGGAGATCGCATTCGACAGGCTCAGTCACCGGCAGATACTACAACACGGTGTTTTCAATTTTTCCTTTAATGTACATTCTAGTATAATCAGAATCTACTTTAAAATATTCACATGCAGTTAACATATCAATGATGTAGTTGTGTCACTGTATGTGTTCTGTCCAGAATTTGTAGTCCTTTTCTTTTAATCGCGAACAGGATGAAAATAGGTCATGCCGGCTTCAAACCAAACCATTTTCTGGATTCGGATCCTCAACAAAATACACTTTTTATGATCAGGAAATACAGTTTAATCCGGAAGACATGCAACCTATTATCGGTATGGTCTGTGAAGATTTTTCCCAACTATTTTCAATCCAAATTTGGCACTGGCAGACATATTTCCAGAGAAAATGACAATGTTAAAGTTTACCACGGACACACACTCACATACATACAACCGAACACCGGGTTATCACATAGATTCACATTGTTTCCACAAGTGAGTCAAAAATGAAGGGGGAAAAAACGAAACAGAAAAAACAACACGCCTTTGTCTGTCTGCACGTTTACCGTCGGCCATCTATTTGGCCAAGCTGTCTACATTGTGTGTACTCCGTGACACCACTTACACACAGACACAAACACATACACACAAACGCGCGCACACACACACACACACACACACACACACACACACACACACACACACATTCCTACCGACAGAAACATAGGCTAATAATATCAACGGCAGTCATGGCAAAAACGGAATGACCTGCAACGTACGCGAGACGACCACCGTCCACTCATAGACAATGGGCCTTATTAATTAGTGTTCCAGGATGACTTGCTGGAGAAGTCTGAGGGGTTCTGTCATCCTTCCCATGTCAACGGTCAACGGAAGATAATTTGTCAGAGAAATGTCTCAAGGCGCGGCCGGTCAGTGGGGTTGGATGCTAAGTGTCCTTTGTTCTTCGCTTGCACTGTGCTCAAGAGGAGGAGGAGGAGGAGAAAGGGGAGGAGGAATGAAGGGGGAAGAAGGAAGAGAAGGAGGGAGAGATGGAGAAGGAGGAGGAGAAAAAGAAGGAGGAATGAAGGGGGAAGAGAAGGAGAGGGAGGGGAAAGACAGAGGGGAGGAGGAGGAGGAGAGGGAGGGGAAGAGAAGGAGGAGGGGGAAGAGGAGGAGGAAGGGAAGAGGAGAGGGAGGGGGAAGAGGAGAGGGAGGGGAAAGACAAAAGGGAGGAGGAGGAGAGGGAGGGGGAAGAGGAGAGGGAGGAGGAGAGGGAGGAGGAGAGGGAGGAGGAGAGGGAGGGGGAAGAGAAGGAGGAGAGGGAAGAGAAGGGGGAGGAGGAGGAGCAGAGGGAGGGGGAAGAGAAGGAGGAGGGGGAAGAGGAGAGGGAGGGGGAAGAGGAGGAGGAGGAGGAAGAGGAGAGGGAGGGGGAAGAGGAGAGGGAGAGGGAAGACAAGGGGGAGGGGGAAGAGAAGGAACAGGAGGAGGAAAAGGAGGAAGAGGATTCTTATTATTCTTATTCTTGTTGCGTATAGTCCAGCCGACCGCACAGGGCCATATCAGGACTGTCAAACCATACAAATGCTCAACCGCGTCAACACAAAACTGTCACATCTAAAAAAACAATAACAACAACAAAAAACATACAAACAGACAAACAAACAAACAAACACCCCCCCAAACAACAACAACAACAACAACAACAAAAAACAAAACCAACAACACAAAAAACAAAAACACCACCACCACCACTAAAACAAACCCACAAAACACAGTTCATGACACAGTATTCCAACCATTTTGCTCCTCATGGCAAATAACACTGGGCCATGCTGAGGACGCCAGCCATTCCGCTTAATTTATTATCCTCGGATTAAAAAAAAAATCGTAAAAAAAGGAAAAAAAAACAACAATCCTTCAAAGCCAAACGAACAAACAAACAAAAAAACAAAAAAAGGCCATACAGGCAAATAACACTGCAGAATGGG
The DNA here is from genome assembly GCF_041734735.1 of Babylonia areolata. NCBI lineage: Eukaryota > Metazoa > Mollusca > Gastropoda > Neogastropoda > Buccinidae > Babylonia > Babylonia areolata. Next base: position 50,700,421 of record NC_134895.1, on the reverse strand, counting down.
CAGCTAGTGCCCATCCCAGTACTTACATCTTACTACCTAATCGCCAGAGCAAAACAGCACAGTTAGTATATTATATACTGCGGAAAAGAGAAAAAAAAGTGTTAAGGCTTGCTTGAAAAAAGAAAGGGGAATGGACTGGGAAGGCTGAAAAAGGAGACAACAGTGAAGAGAGAGAGAGAGAGAGAGAGAGAGAGAGAGAGAGAGAGAGAGAGAGACAGAGAGAGAGAGACAGAGAGAGAGAGAAAGGCAGAAACAAAGAGAGTGACAGAAAAGAGGATTATTTCTAGCACAGAATTTCCAGAAGGCGGGGATGCTATTTACACTGAAAGACCCCCGGCATCCCCACGGGAGGGAGGAAGAAGAGGAGGAGGAAGAGGAAGAGAAAGAGGGGAAGAGGAGGAGGAAGAAGAGAAAGACGAGAAAGAGGGGAAGGTGGAGGAAGGGGAAGAGAAGGGAGAGGGAAGAGAAGGAGGGAATATGAGGAGGAAGAAGAAGACGAAGAGAATGAGGAAGAGGAGGAGCAGGAAAATGATTATGTACAGGAGGAGGAGGAGAAGGAAGAGAGGAAGCTATCTCTTCTTCAAACCCTCCTCTCTTTTAATTTTCTTCTTCAACAAACATTCAGCGGGGCCCATGGCAGTGTGTGTGCTATGTATTTTAATCAGCCAGTAAAGTCACTCCCAACTCCTCCTCATTAAAAAGAAAAGTCACCTTTGCTGGTCAGGCCAAGCTCTAAGCGCAGAGACACAGAGAGAGAGAGAGAGAGAGAGAGAGAGAGAGAGAGAGACGGATATGGATACGGCATGAATGGCAGGAGAGAGAGAGAGACAGAGAGAGAGAGAGAGAGAGATATGGGAGGGACACAGATAGACAGAGGCAGAGCGAGGAAAATCATGCGTATGTTTCTGGTTTGTTCCTTAGGCCAAGACCCCCCCCCATGAGCGTAAATATACAGAGCTCATTATACGTGTCGGTGCATGTGCCTGTCTGCTTTCGTGTGTCCGTGGTATTGTTGAACACTTGCACAAAATTCTCACAAACTGCAACGTCTTTTTTTTGTGTGCACAACAACAGTGGAGTAGAGTGATGGCCGAGAGGTAACGCTCTCTCTTTACACACACACACACACACACAGGGCTGAACACTACCATTACTACTCCTACAAAACCACTAAGCCAGGAGTGTTGGCCTTGAGGAAACGCGTCTGCCTAGGAAGCGAGAGAATCTGAGCACACTGGTTCGAATCACACCGGCAGTCGCCAGTATTTTCTCCCCCTCCACTGGACCTTGAGTGGTAGTCTGGGCGCTAGTCATTCGGATGAGACGATAAACCGAGGTCCCGTGTGAAGCATGCAGAATGCATTTAGCGCACGTAAAAGAGCCTACGGCAATAAAAGGGTTGTCCCTTGCAAAATTCTGTAGAAAAAATCCACTTCGATAGGAAAACAAATAAAATTGCAGACAGAAAAAAAATTTTAAAAGAAAAAAAATGGGTGGCGCTGTCAGTGTAGCGACGCGCTCTCCCTGGGGAGAGCAGCCCGAATTTCACGCAGAGAAATCTGTTATGACAAAAAGAGTATTACAACAGAACAAGTCACAAGTTTGCAACAATCGTTCCATCCACAAGCTCAAAGCAGCTTATTGCAACGAAAATAAGCCAAGAAGGGCGCGATGCGTACATTAACAGTGGCGAACGAAAGTAGGATCAAGAGCAGCAACAGCCGAGTGGTTAAAGTGTAGGACTTTCAATCTGAGGGTCCCGAGTTCGATTCCTGGTCACGGCACGTGGTGGGTAAAGGGTGGAGATTTTTCCGATCTCCTAGGTCAACATATGTGTCAGACCTGCTAGTGCCTGAACCCCCTACGTGTATATGCGCACGCAGAAGATCAAATACGCACGTTAAAGATCCTGTAATACATGTTCGGTTGGTTATAGAAACAAGAACATACCCAGCATGCACAGCCTCGAAAACGGAGTAAATAAACAAAACGGTCATACACGTCGTAAAATGCTACATGTCGGTCTGAGTGTGTATGTGTGCGTGCCTGAAATCTGATTGAATGACACAGGAAACGAATGATGAGCGCCCAATGACAGCCGTCAATCGGCTCTACCCAGGTAGGCAGCCTGTTGTGCAAATGACCCCGAGTTTGTAAAGTATCTGGAGCTTGGTCTCCAATCGAGGACAGGCGCTATATAAGTATCTATATCAATTTTTTTAATTAAAAAAATAGGAGGAAGGAAATGGAAGAATAAAAAGGAAACAAGGATCAGAAGAAAGGACTGAGTTCTTTTGGGTTTCTTTTTTCCAAAGCAAGCAACAGCAAACACTACAGAAAATCCGGGAAGAAAATGTAGTTCAGACAAAGAAAAACAAAGCAGGAATAGCAAATAACGAAATATAAAGAAAAGAAAGGTGAGAGATACGATGAGAGAAATGAATTAAATTATCAGGTGAAGCACACAAAAAAAAGAGAGAGAGAGAGAAAAAAAAACCCCATCAGGCAAGGTACAAGAAAGAAAAATAGTTCAGAAAAACAAAGAGCGCAAAGAAAGACATACAGAGATGGAAAGACAGGAAAGGGGAAGATAAAAGAAATAAATCATCTGGTGAAGAAGAAGAAGGGAGGGGGGGGGGCCGGGGGGCGGGGGGAGTTCAGTTTCAGTAGCTCAAGGAGGCGTCACTGCTTTCGGACAAATCCATATACGCTACACCACACCTGCCAAGCAGATGCCTGACCAGCAGCGTAACCAAACGCGCTTAGTCAGGCCTTGAGGGGAAAAAAAAAGAAAAAAAAAGAAAAAAAGAAGAAAAGAAAAAAACAACTCTTGTCTTATTTATTAATTATTATTATTATTTTATTATTATTATTATTATTATTACTACTACCTTTTTTTATATTATATTTATTATTTATTTATTTATTTATGTAAGCTTATCTATTATTATTTTGTCACTCAAAAACTTGACAGTGAAAGAGTTGACGTCGTGACAATTTCGTTGATATCCAGAACAAAGCGGGATGGCAGGCATGTCTAGTGCGATGGGAGGAAAAGAAGACAGCAGGTCACTGTTTCTTTCTGGGGGGGGGGGGGGGGGGGGGGGGGGGGGAAGAAAGAAAGAGCTATGAAAGAAATAGAAAGAAGGAAAGACAGGGAGGATAAAATGAATGAAAGAAATTGTCATATGAAGACAAGAAAGAAAGAAGGGAAGGAAGGAACAATGGCAAAAGGACACAGTGGAGGAGGACAGAAAAAGTCAGTTAACTCTCTCCATACGAACGGCGAAAGAGACGATGTAAACAGCGTTTCACCCCAGTTACCATCATCAAAATATTGCAAGCGGAAGGCTCTTATACTGAAGAAGTGAATATTGACAAAGAATACCACAATTCTGACGACGGAAGCTAAAGGTTGGGTCATTGAGACACCCACTGGACATCCGAGGGGTCTGTGTAGAGGAGAAGAGAGGACTGGCCGTACTGAGTGAGTTAAAGAAAAACAGGCAGAGAGAGAGAGAGAGAGAGAAATGGAAAGAAAGGCAGAATAAGATGAGGGAAATTATCAAGCGAAGCGTCAACAACAACAAAGCAATAGACAAGGTACAGTTTCAGTTTCAGTTTCAGTAGCTCAAGGGGGCGTCACTGCGTTCGGACAAATCCATATACGCTCCACCCCATCTGCCAAGCAGATGCCTGGCCAGCAGCGTAACCCAACGCGCTTAGTCAGGCCTTGAGAAAAAAAGAAAAGAAAAAAAAAGGGTGAATAAATAATAGATAAATGCATTTAAAAAAACAAAACAACTACTACCACTACTAATAATGTGTATAAGGCGCAAAAACTTGATGAAGTCAACTATAAGCGTACATAAATAAATAAATAAATAAATAATAATTTCAATATAAAAAGTAGTAGTAGTAATAATAATAATAATAATAATAATAATAATAATAATAATAAATGAATAAAAAAAAGACAACAATGATGATAAATAAGCAAATAAATGTGAGGTACAGAAAATAAGAAAAGAAAAAAAAAGCAGTTCAGAAAAAGAATAGGAAGAGCAAAGAAAGAAATATAGTGGAAAGAAATGTAAGATACGATGAAAGAAATAATATATCAGGTGTCGCAAAAAAAAAACAACCCCCCCCCCCAAAAAAAAAAAAAAAAACAACAACAAAAAACCAACAACCCAAAAACAAACAAAAAAAACCACACAAAAAAACCCCAAAGGAGAGCAATAAACAAAATACAGAAAATGGGGAAAGAAAACGTAGTTCTGAAAAGAAAACCAACCCAATAAGATCGAAGAAAAAAATTGCGTATTTGTATTTGTATTTCTTTTTATCACAACAGATTTCTCTGTGTGAAATTCGGGCTGCTCTCCCTGGGGACAGCGCGTCGCTACACTACAGCGCCACCCATTTTTTTGTGTGTTTTTTTTGTGTATTTTTTCCTGCGTGCAGTTTTATTTGTTTTTCCTATTCAAGTGGATTTTTTTTTTTTTACAGAATTTTGCCAGGAACAACCCTTTTGTTGCCGTTGGCTCTTTCACGTGCGCTAAGTGCATGCTGCACACGGGACCTCGGTTTATCGTCTCATCGGAATGACTAGCGTCCAGACCACCACTCAAGGTCTAGTGGAGGGGGTGGAGGGGTGGGGGGGAATATCGGCGGCTGAGCCGTGATTCGAACCAGCGCGCTCAGATTCTCTCGCTTCCTGGCGGACGCATTACCTCTAGGCCATCACTCCACATATAAGATAAGATAAGAATAATTTTATTATCTCAAACTGGAGAAATTTGGTCAGGTGCATTATCACAATATAGACAAGTAAACACACACACACACACACACACACACACACACACACACACACACACACACACACACATATATATATATATATATATATATATATATAAGGAAAGAAATTATCAGGTAAAGTGAACAAGAAAGAAAAGGAAAAGAAATAAAACACAGAAAATGAGCAAAGAAAAAAGTAGTTCAGACAAACAGGAAGAGCAAAGAAAGAAATATGAAAAAAGGGAAAGAATGGTGGAAAGATAAGACAAAAGAAATTCTCAGGTAAAGTGAAAAAGAAAGGACAAAAAAAAGAAAAAAAAGAAAAGAAAAAAAAGAGTAATAAATAAGCCACAGAAAAAGAAGAAAGAAAAAAAATAAAGTAAAGGTGTAGCCGTGTTAACCCGAGTGGCATATAAAAGGGGACAGTACAAAAGAATTACTGATTTACTATACTGAATTAAAGAGTATGCAGATGAAAGGACAGAAAAGATCTGTGCACATGCCAAGGACATACAGAAGGCCAGTCACAAAAGGGTTTTTCTATTGTTTTATTTACAATAGTTAAGTAGGAAAAGAAGACAGTGCCTTTAAAAGACAAACACAAATGTCTTAAGTTCAACACGCCAGGAATGCAAGAGGATAGTAAGCACATGTATGCATATTACATGGAAAGATTACAACTTGCTTTGGGATAAGCAACAACATAAGATGATGCATAATGTGTGAAGACCAAACACTGACATTAAAAGACATTTCTAATACATTCAAATAGTGGTTGAAGCTAGGCTGATTTAATGAAAGTACACTGACAGTATAAATCATGTATAGCTTATACAGTGTCAGTGACTCAAATGAATCAGTTATCATGTAGCACTATACTGGAGAAAGCCGTATAGGAGAGAGCATGATAGCTGAATTTCAATTACCAGACTGTGATACATATCTGCAGATGGTTTTGACCAATAGCTGATATAAATCCAACACTATCTTGCAGTCACCAACACAGGATACTGCACACAGCACACTATAACTGTGTGATTAGTAGTACTGAGAGTCAGTGTAACACACTGTTGCAGTACAACTAAAATCAGTATGTGAAATAATATATGAGTAAACAAGATAATAGAATAAGTGGCTTTGATATTAGATACTGGCAAACTGAGAGACAAGATAGTCAGTGCTCAATACAATGATTGGAAGAACTATCATGGCGTGACCAGAATGTTCCAGAATATTCGAATAAACTATCAGTAAGCGGAGACGTCACTCACTCTCATGTTGAAAAGAATCAAATCTGCCTACAAACATATGACGACATTACAGATGCAGAATAAACAAACTTAGACCAAATATCCAAATGTTCTTGACAGAATTAAAGACTAGATATAAAAATGAAAAACATACATACCTACTGAACATGCAAAAGCATGATTTTTTGTTGTTGGTAAAATGGCTGCCATACATGAATCTGATAGAACAATGAACTTTGTCATGCTAGTTTTTGACTTTTTGCATTCATTATCAGTTGTTTCGCTTGTCAGTTTAACGACTTCTCTTTTACGAAGTCCTTTAAGTAATTTCCTGTAACTGTATTTAGAGGGTGTTTTTTTTGTTTGTTTGTTTGTTTTGTTTTTCTTTCAAATTTCACCCACATTTTTACCCTCATTTGCCCAGTTTCCCCAAACCCTCCATTCATCCACATCTCCCACCCCTTCTAACAGATAATACTCAGATGTATTCATAAATACTTTTACAAAATGTCTTCAATCACCGATATGTGTGACGGGACATTAAACAAAAAAAATTCCTCCTCATGCTAGTTTTACAATGTATTAGTTAAAGGAAACTGACTTTCTGTTTCCCCAATGTTGCTTTATTCTGTTATTTATTGTTGATATTTTTATGCTAGCTCTGCTTGTAATGCCCTTTCTTATGGTGATACAAATTCATACCTCGAGTGTATTACATTGCCTATTTAGATGAAGAAAAGGTGCAGTATAGACACTTATATGAAGAAATTTCCTACCTGTGCATACCAAGAAAGTGCCCCAAGTTTCGTCTCCTTTTTTTTGCCCCAATTTATTTATTTACTTATTCATTTATTTGTGATCACGTTTTTTTGTTTTTGTTTGTTTAAAATTTGTGTGTGTGTTTTTGTTTGCAACAAAGTGCATATTTAGAACAGTGACAAAAAAAAAGAAAGAAAAAAAAGAAGTAAAATATGCACCATGTATGCCCTATGTTCTTCTTCTGTATACATCTTTGTCTTGTTACACTTTCTTTTCCTGCTATGTATTAAGTTAACGTAATGTATTGTATTCGTATTGTTTAGTTATATTAAGATTTGTGCAATGTAAACAAAAATTGAATGAATAAAAAATATTTTGAAAAAAAAGTTGTATCACATTATAGTATAATATTATATTTGATTGTATATTGTATAATATCATATCATATTATGTTTCTGAATTATGCACATTGCCTGAATTTCGTTGTTTGCTATTGATTCCGATGTTGAATCTGAGGTCGTTTTATATTTATATTACATTATGTTATATTAATATATATTATATCATATCATATATTTCTGTTTGAGTTATACACATTGCCTGAATTTCATTGTTTGCTATTGACTCCGATGTTGAATTTGAGGTCGATGCATTGCAGTGATCTATCTTACGTGAAATGCAATAATCAGTTGTGTTTTGGTGTAAAAATAACAAAAGCAACAAACCAAAAAAAACACAAAAAAACAAAAAAAACCCAAACCCAACAACAACAAAAAATCCTAAAAAAAACAACACATGGCGATTATCTGAATCAATCATAGCAGATCAGTTTCAGTTTCAGTAGCTCAAGGCGGCGTCACTGCGTTCGGACAAATCCATATACGCTACACCACATCTGCCAAGCAGATGCCTGACCAGCAGCGTAACCCAACGCGATTAGTCAGGCCTTGAGTCATAGCAGAACTGTGACTAAATGTCAAAGCAATAACTGAAACAAGTAATCCAACCTAAGACAATATCAACATACACATATGAACACAAGCAATGCGTCAGACAATTCACAAATCATCAGCACAACTTACACAAAGTACTTACAGTAGAAATTTAGGCAGCTGACTGTGTGTGTGTGACACGCGATGTGTGCTGGAGAGCAGCATCTCGGAAAATAACTGGCAGACGCTTAACAGCTTTCAGTTCAAATTCGAATTTGAATAGCCTTACGTCACAGGAGTTACCTCCTGTCAATGGTTGGACACCGTCACTGCAGTAAAACTGTCATCCCCTTTACGGCATGCGCTATGAGTTAACAGCCCCTTTACGGCATGCGCTATGGTTAACAGCCAGCTGAGCACTTGGCTACAAAGAAAAATAGTAAGAAACGAAAATTTAAATCTAAGGATGAAACGAAAAGCAAAACGCCAAGAAAAGACCTACCAATCAAATCAAAAGTTAAAAACAAAACAAAGCAGAAAAAGAATGAGCAGGCAACGCCGAAGGTAAAAAAAAAAAAAAAAAAAAATAAAAATGTTGAGGGGGTTGGGAGAGGTGTGGGGGTTGATTTACACATGGTGTAATATATCAATGAAAAAGCACGGAAAATGGCATCAAAGAATAGCTGGGGATTCCCCTGCGATGTAAACGATATATGGCCTGAACAATAAGAGCAGTAGGCTCGCGGATGGATAACCGCCCCATGATCTGGTCACATTTCAGCGACATCGTTGCTCCTTGGGGAAAGGTAGCAGAATGGTTAAGACGTTCATCTGCCAGTACAATGTCGGTGAGGGTTTGGGTTCGATTCTCAGTCTCGCCCTTTCTCCCAAGTTTGAATGGAAAAATCCTAGTGAGCGTCTAATCATTCAGATGAGACGATAAACCGAGGTCGCCGTGTGCAGCACGCATTTGGCGCACTGATAAGGACTCGTGGCAACTTAATTTCTTTAGAAAATAAGTCCACCCTGACAGGTCAACAAATATATCGTCATGCACTCAAGGCCTGACAATGCGAGTTGAGATAAGCTGCTGGTCCTTCATCTACCTAGCAGAAGTGGTGTATCGTATACGGATTTGTCCAAACGCAGTGACGATTCCTTTTTACCCCTTCAGTGCCAGGGGGAAAACAGCAGAAAGTGGTGTTTCAGGTCAAAAAACATTATCCAAAACAATAAGCCTAAAACTGAGAAAATAGTCTGGAGATATACCACTCTAAACAAACTGTGTGGATTTTCAGCCTTCCAGAACTATTTCCCTTTTTCTGATGACGTCATCAGTGACGTCACTATGCACGTACGTAATACGTTTATGGCAGTCAAGGGGTTTTAAGAAACTAAAATTATACGGAGCCCTACCTGTCTGGTGCTGAAATGCGACAATGGCGGTGTACAGGTTTCAAGAAGAGCCAGTGGGAGGGAGAGAGCTGGTTGGCTGGGGAATCCCAGAATGCAAATGGGTGTGCTGGAGGAAGAGATAGGCATCCGTTCTGCGTCAAAACGAAAGGAAAAGAGTAGGAGCTGGCAGGAGGGGGGAAGATGAGAGATTTCTCGGTTAATAACGCATGGCCACATTAGCACACACCATACGGCGCCACAACCTCGCGAAATCTTATCCCGTGACTCTGACCGTTTAATATCTGCATTAGCTATCTCCCCACCCCCCCACCCCACCCTTATCTCGATCATTATCCTGCCCTTCCCCTTTCTGCCCCCCCCCCGCCCCCTCAACCTCCCAACCCCGTCTACTTTCCCTCCCCTCATCCACCACACCCCTCCCTTTCCATAACCACCCACTTCCGCAACTTGCCTGGCCTTACCTCGGCAGACCTTTTCTTCCTTTCATTTCAGCCGAGCTGAAGTCATGGCAACAAAGAACGCCCGGGCAGCTAACAGGCGGTGTACAATGGAATGCTGGCAAGTCGCCTTCATCCTGCACGGAAAGAGATAAGCCAGACGCCGCGGATGGTGAGAGCCATGGACGGGCAAAAATATGGATGAGATTCTCTCTCTCTCTCTCTCTCTCTCTCTCTCTCTATATATATATATATACATACTATGTGTGTATGTGTGTTTGTGTGTGTGTGTGTGTGTGTGTGTGTGTCTGTGTGATAGTCAGTCGTGTCCGACTATGATCATCAGAACAGCAGAGGAGGCAACAGCTGTCCCAAATATCTGGGCTAGAATTTGATTTTTGTTTGAGAGTATCTTGCCCAAGTTACATCCCCACTCTCTCGGCCAAAAGAGTCGGCGTTAGAATGGTTCCCAAAGGCCGACTAGCCCCCAAGGCTGCAGCACTAAGAGTTAGTGCAATCTTGCCTCCTAGCTAGAGAGTCATTGTCCTTCACAAAAGACTAAATGAGTTCACACCGCAACGGAGAAACCATTGATCATACAGCTCTCACTGCAAGCTTTTGTCAATCTGTGATATAAACTGAGACATACACATATAATTCACATATAATTTTCCCCAAAGCAGTCAATGCCCTGTCTCTCGAACAAATCTAGTATGATAATTAAAATTGTGCAATCAACAACCATCTACCTGAAGATCTATTCATCAGCCCCATCCACATGTAATATGCAGCTTCTGTTCAAACGTGTGTGTGTGTGTGTGTGTGTGTGTGTGTGTGTGTGTGTGTGCGTGCGTGTGCAGTGCGTGCATGTGTGAGTGTGCACAAGTTTGTTTTTTTTAATTTTTTTTTACTGATATGCATATGTATGTATCCTAATTTCTACTGTATCTGTGTTTGTGTATGATTTTCGATTTATGTTCCTATCTTGTTATGTACTATCCCCTCCCCCCCCCCCCCCCCGCCCTCCCCAATATTCCTTGTGACCCCGATACACTTGGTAATAAAGACATATTCTATTCTATTATTTAGATTAAAAACAATGGTGATCTATTCATGTCTTTAAAACTTGTTATAATTCAGCAAGTTTCGCTGCAGTTCAGCTTCTTTAGGAGACATCTATATATCTATTCTAAATATTACATTCTTGGTCATTTCTACTTCATTTTTAGCGTTACCCTGATAACCTCCGTCGTTCTGATTCCCTCGCATCTTTTAAATCTCGTCTCAAAACTCACCTTTTCCCTCAGCAGTAAGTTCAACTGTGGCAGGTCCACTTCCTTTCCGTTAGCTGTGCTTGACTGTGTATGTATACATATGTATGTGTACATAACTACATGCATGTATATGAATGTGTATTGTGTGTGCGTGTGTTTATGTACGTTTGTGCCTGCCTATGTGTGCGTATGTGTTAGGGTAGCTGTTAGATACACATGTATGTTAAAATGTATGTATGCAGTGTGTGTGTGTGTGTGTGTGTGTGTGTGTGTGTGTGTGTGTGTGCGTGTGTGTGTGTGTGTGTAGTCACATTTTGGTGTGTGTATGTAACATAGATGTAATGTTTTATGTTAACAAAAGCGTCTTTGTAAAGCACCTAGAGCAGATTTCTGCATAGTATGCTATATAAGTACCCATTATTATTATTATTATTATCATTATTATTATTATTATTATTGTTACCCGTAGTCTAAAGGTACTGTGTAAAGCATTTATCTTGATTCTGCATTCAACGGTAAGCGTGGAAGATAAGAATACAATGTAAACTACACAAAGAAAAAAAAAATCTTGTCCCAGTAAAAGAAAAGAAAAAAAAAAAAAAATTCAAGTCCCCCTTTCGTTCATTATTTCTTCAGCAACACATGATAGTTTCTTGTGATGTTGACCGTTTTTATCCCCGGTCTGAGCGTCTGATCATTCTGGATGATACGATAAACCGATGGCCCGTGTGCAACACGCACTTGGCGCACTGAAAGAGAACCAGTAGCAACGAGAGTGTTTGTCCTCTGGCAATATGTTGCAGAAGAAATCCATCTGATAGGCACACAATACATGCACTCAAGCGCTTTAAGAAGTTAATGCTGCTAGTTAGGCCTCTGCCTGGCAGATGTGGTGTAGCGTATATATATATATGTATATATATATATATATATATATATAATTATATATATATGGATTTGTCCGAACACAGTAACAACCATCTACCTGAAGATCTAGTCATCAGCCCCATCCACATGTAATATGCAGCTTCTGTTCAAACGTGTGTGTGTGTGTGTGTGTGTGTGTGTGTGTGTGAGAGAGAGAGAGTTTGTGTGTGTGTGTGTGTGTGTGTGTGTGTGTGTGTGTGTGTGTGTGTGTGTGTGTGTGTGTGTGTGTGTGTGGGTGGGTGTGTTGCGTGTGTGTGTGTGTGTGTGTGTGTGTGTGTGTGTGTGTGTGTGTGTGTGTGTGTGTGTGTGTGCAGTGCGTGCATGTGTGAGTATGCACAAGTTTTTATACTGATATGCACAAGTTTTTATACTGTATGTATCCTAATTTCTACTGCATCTGTGTATGATTTTCCATTTATGTTCGTATCTTGTTATGTACCATCTCCCCTCCCCCCACCCAATATTTCTTGTGACCCCGGTACACTTGGTGGTAATAAAGACAAATTCTATTCTATTCTATTCTCTAGTCTATAGTAACGCCTCCTCGTGAAAGTGAAACCGGAAGCATCGCAGATCCTTTCGCATCTCGTAACGCACATGTATTGCAGGCTACCTTACATATTTCAGGCACCGATCCCGTGCACCCTATACCATCTCGTGAGTCGCGTTTCACTCCTTGCAGCACACCGAATCTCGCGCCAGCGCGCGCATCGCACCACATCGCGTCTCACGCTAAGTGCACCAATCGTATCGCGCACCAGCCATGTCGCGTTTCGCCCCATCGTGCGTGCACCATACTGCACCCTGCAGCTTGCAGCCTATCGCCTTGTGCATCATATCGTATCGCAGGTAACGTCAAGTCCTGGGTTTTAGCGTCCTAAATTCACGAACCAATTTTTGTGCATGGATGAAACGATATTACGATTAGTTAGATGTTGTAACCCATTTTCAGTGGATTTCGATTCTTATTTTGTACGTCAGTTTACGTAATTTGGATGAGGATTCAGTCAGTAAAGTAACGTGCCACCATCTTGCCTTTTTGTCTATGTTTTAACTCGGTGTTCGGTTGTCTGTGTGTGTGTGTGTGTGTGTGTGTGTGTGTGTGTGTGTGTGTGTGTTAAACTTTAACATTGACATTTTCTCTGCAAATACTTTGTCAGTTGATATCAAATTAGGCATAAAAATAGGAAAAATTCAGTTCTTTCCAGTCATCTTGTTTAAAACAATATTGTACCTCTGGGATGGGCACAAAAAAAAGAGAAGCCTAATTATATGCAAACTGCATTTACTGTTTTATTTATATTTTTTGTATTCTCTAAACTTGGCACTTTGATCTGATATTCTGACCCAACAACAAGAGCAGTCATTATTATCATTTTTTGGTTCAAACAGGAACTTCTTTTGCTAAGCATGGAAGTTTTATTTATATGCAAACGTTTTGGTGCAGGTAGTAAAAAAGGGAAATTACTCTGTAATTAATGCTAGGGGACTTAATTTGCTTTAAACTGATCTTTCTCATCTGAAACATTACATTTTGAAATTATACTCAATACATAAAAAGCTTGGATTTAAAAAAAAAAGTGTATCACAAGTGAGTCTTGAAGGCCTTGCCTCTCTTGTTTTTTCTTCTTCTACGAAGCATGAAAATGTAACCAATAGGTGCAATAATTCAGGACGCTAAGATGGGACATTACCTGCATCGTACATTGTCTGACATCGTGCACTGTATTGCATCGATCACTGCGGTGAATTCTGCATCGCCAACCACACCGCATCGCGTATACATACCATGTTTTGTTGATGTTGTTTCTTAATATTTGAAATGAAATATTAATATTTGAAAAAAACAAATCACAATTTTCAAACGCGTATGGTACGAACACAATGATAGACAAATACAGTACCCGACCACCGACATCTGAATGATAACATTGCGCAAACACCATTGAAAATTGTGCTTTACAATTTGTTTTCTCGGTAGCTGAAATACCGTGCTTGGGGCGTGGGGGGCCGGGGGCGTGGGGGGTCGAGGGGGGTCGACGGGGGAGGGGGGGGGGGAGGAGGGTTGTCCCTTACGAACATCGATTCAAACCTCGAATATAGATCGGTTTTCTTGTGCAGTGCCTGTTTTCTCTCCTCAACAAAGAAAACGCACTGGTGTGTGTTATTGTTTTCGATTAATCAGAAAGATGGCAAGATGTTAGCGTCTGTATTTTCAAAGAATTAAGCATTGTTATTTTTACATTCTGGGCATATGGGCTCCGCACGGAGGTGATAGCGTGTCTGCAGTTGGGATCAAACCTACATGTATTTACGTTCCATCCCGTAAAAGGCTGGGAGCAGATGTGCACTCAACTGAATTTCATCACATTGCTCAGAATGATCTGACACGTACTGTGAAAAATTACGTCAAGGATACCCATCAGTGTGACAAGTAGTACTGTTAGGTGTGCCTGTTGTATAAGATATACCTCTCTCTCTCTCTCTATATATATATATATATATATATATATATATATGTGTGTGTGTATGTGTGTGTGTGTGTGTGTGTGTGTGTGTCTACTCTCTCTCTCTCTCTCTCTCTCTCTCTCTCTCTCTCTCTCTATATATATATATATATATATATACACACACACACTCTCTCTCTATAAATATATACTCTCTCTATATACATATATAATATATATATATATATACAAAGAGAGAGAGAGAGAGAGAGAGAGAGAGAGAAATGTGTGTGTGTGTGTGTGTGTGTGTGTGTGTGTGTGTGTCCCTAAGTGTCATAAATCATCCCCATGTGGGGATGCATCAGCGTCCTAAATCGTCCTTCTGGGGACTAGTCGTCAGTGTCCTAAACTGTCCCACAGGGGACGTTCCGGAACGTCCTCCACCCCAACCCCCGCCCCCAATTCTGTTTCGGTCCCCCTCCAACAATATTTGAAAAAAAAAAAAAAATGTCCCAACCCCCCCTGCCACCCCCCATCCCCCACCGCCCCCCACACATACGGTGCACACAAATGTCTACTTTTGCATTTTAATGCATTCTGTGCATATTTGTACGTGTGTGTGCGTTATTAGGACCGCTTTGTAGGTTTTCACCGCTGGCCACTACTGTGTGTGATTATTGCTGACTGTTACCCCACGTGATTTTTTTTATATTATTATTATTATTACTACTACCTTTTTTATATTATAATTATTATTTACTTATTTATTTATTTATGTAAGCTTATCTATTATTTATTCACCTTTATTTTTATTTTATTTTATTTTATTTTTCTCAAAGCCTGACTAAGCGCGTTCGGTTACGCTGCTGGTCAGGCATCTGCTTGGCAGATGTGGTGTAGCGTATATGGATTTGTCCGAACGCAGTGACGCCTCTTTGAGCTACTGAAACTGAAACTGAAACCCCACGTGATCAGATTTCGTTATTTTGTCACGTTTGTGTATTTCATTGGTGTCTTGGTAGTTGTCTTTTTTTTTTTTTTTAAACCGATACCTGACCACTGCTGATCACTAACGAACAGTATTCAGATGGTATTAGTTTGTGACAGGTATGAAGTATTAGGACTTTTCCACAGGATTACGTTGCACAGCTGCCAGTACAGGGAGTCCGTGAGGGTGTGGGTTCAAATCCCGCTCTAGCCCTTTCTCCCAAGTTTGACTGGAAAATCAAACTGAGCGTCTAGTCTTTCGGATAAGATTGATATATCGTGGTCCCGTGTGCAACACGCACTTGGCGCACTGAAAAGGAACCCATGGCAACGAGAGTGTTGTTCTTTGGCAAAAGTATGTAAAAAAGAAATCCATTCTGATAGGCGCACACATACATAAAACATGCACTCAAGGCCTGACATGCGCATTGGGTTATGTTATGATGCTGCCAGGTATCCGCTTAGCAGATGTGGCGTAGCGTATATTGATTTGCCCGAACTCAGTGACACCTCCTTCAGAAACTGAAACTTACAGGGTTTGACCATTAAACCACTGCTGACCTGGGTGCCCAACTGTCTTACTCTCTCTGTCTGTGTGTGTGTGTGTCTCTCTCTGTCTGTCTCTGTCTGTCTCTGTGTGTGTATCTCTGTCTCTGTCTCTCTGTGTCTGTCTGTCTCCCTGTCTGTCTCTCTGTCTTTCTCGGTCTCTCTGTGTCTGTCTGTCTCTGTGTGTGTCTGTCTGTCTCTCTCTGTCTCTCTCTCTCTGTCTGTCTCTGTGTGTCTCTCTGTGTGTGTGTGTCTCTCTCTCTGTGTCTCTCTCTCTGTCTCTGTCTCTCTGTCTCTGTATGTGTCTCTCTCTGTCTCTCTGTGTCTCTCTCTGTGTCTCTCTCTGTGTCTCTCTGTGTCTCTCTCTGTGTCTCTCTCTGTGTCTCTCTCTGTCTCTCTGTGTCTCTCTCTCTGTGTCTCTCTCTGTGTCTCTCTCTGTGTCTCTCTCTGTGTCTCTCTCTCTGTGTCTCTCTCTCTGTGTCTCTCTCTGTGTCTCTCTCTGTGTCTCTCTCTGTGTCTCTCTTTCTGTGTCTCTCTCTGTGTCTCTCTCTCTGTTTTACTCTCCCTGTGTCTCTCCTCCATATCTGCCCCTCATCCTTTTCTTTCTTTTTTTCATTCGATATGTTCGCAGGGTTACGGTCATGGACTGAATGAATATATTCCAAACAACTGGGAAGCTGGGGTCCCTCTGATGACTGTTCGACATCAAAATAAAACCTGCTCATAATGATGACGATGATAGTGACATGGATACTTATATAGCGCTTATCGATTTCTCGGTCAGAAATCAAACTCTAAGCGTTTTACAAACGCGAAGTCATTTGCACAACATGATACCTACCTGGATGAAACCGACTGACAGCTGCCATTGGGCTCCCATCATTCGTTTTCTGAGTCATTCAATCATTCACACACACACACACACACACACACACACACGTGCGTAACTTTTACGTGTATGACAGTTTTCTTTATTCACCCCGTTATGTAGTTTGCATGTTGGGTATGTTCCCGTTTCCATAACGCACCGATCACTGAGATGGATTACAGGATCTTTAACGTGCGTAGTTTAACTTCCGCGTGCATATACTCACGAAGGGGGTTCAGGCACCAGCAGGTCTGCACATAATTATGTCGACCTGGGAGATGGGGAAAAATCTCCACCCTTTACCCACCAGGTTCAGCGGGGATCGAACTCAGGTACCTCGGGCGAGAATCTAGCGTTCTGACCACACCCGTGATGACGTTTCGCGGAATCCTGCTGACAAACAAGTCGGACGAACAGACACGACACTCTGATTGAGGGCGAACACTTGGAAGACGGCCAGAGCTGTACTCACCATTACTCTTCAGCCCGACCAACGGCTGACACAGCCAATTGTTTGCCTTTGTTCGCAAGACACAAAGACAGACAGGACTTTCCACTCTGGGTATTTACCTGAAGTACCCAAATCGTATTGTAAAAAAAACCAACACACACACACACACACACACATACACACACACGCACACACACACACATACACACGAACAAACAACAGCGATGACGTGTAGTCACTAATAATAAGAAACTCTTCAAAGGAAACCAGACACTTGCTGCTGTCCTGTTAACCACATTCGCTGCTTCGCTTTGGAAACTGACAGCTAATTGGTCAGAAAAACGCACTGTTATTTACCACGAACCAATCACACACACACACACACACACACACACACACACACACCTGTCCCAATTCGTTATGCAAAAAAAAGCCCCACCTCAGTATCGTGAATTTCGTTTTGCACGTGCAAATTTCACTGCACAAACGTGGGGACAGTAGGGTACGCTGGACCTTCACTGGGCTCATGACATGCGTGTTCTCGCATTGAGGCTACGTCGATACTGCCACGCACGACTGTC
>NC_134895.1:50670240-50677740 GCF_041734735.1 Babylonia areolata | reverse complement strand
TGCTCGCTGAGCCAATGTGTAATAATAATCGTGTGCTAATTGATAACAAGTACATTATATCCAGACTGCTCAGTAATCATGTGTATTGTCTTGCACAGTTTTTTGATGATGATGGTAAAGTTCTTTCATATGCACGCTTCAAAGAAAAATATGATTTGCACATTGATTTCCTTACTTATGCTGGCTATAAATCGGCAATAAACGAATTAGTTAAAAAGTATATTGTTAATGTGGATAGCAACAGACACACAAATACTTCGCTCTGCTTCAAACACTTATTTCTTTTTTTCTAAAGGCTCAAGACCATATTATAATATGTTGATTGAAAACAATATGAAACCAAAATGTTGTAATAAGTGGGACTTAAAGCTTTCAATGCATCATAACAGGAAATCTTGTTTTATGCATGTACACAAGATAGTCGATGCAAAACTGAAATGGTTTCAGCCGAAAATGATACACAGATGTCTATGTACAAAAATTATTTCAAAAGAGATTGGTGTTAAAGATAATAACAACTGTAGTTTTTGTAGAAAATACAAAGACAGTATTGATCATGCTTTTTGGAAGTGCAATTGTGTGCAAATGTTTTGGAACGCTTTTACAGATTTGATAAGAGAGATGTGTAAACGCGGGAAATTCAAAGTTAACAGAATCACTTGTGTTATTTGGATATGATGTGACAATAACAACTGATGCTGTTTTGTGTTTTATAATATTGTTTGCAAAGTATTACTTATATTTATGTAAAATTGAAAACAGCTTTCCACAAATATTATAACAAATTAAAAACTCGACATAGAATTAAAGAATATAATGCATATTTCAACTTTTAATTATACCACTTTCTCTGCCAGATGGCTGCCTTACAAATTATTGATCACAAAATGATTAGTAACCTGTTCATGATTAACCAAAATTAACCACCAATATTTATTTATTATTATTATTTTTTATATTCGTATGAAATGAGTGTGAATGTTCACATACTCTAAGATACTTGACAGTTTGTATTCCTTAACAGCTTGTGTAAGATCTTAAGAAATGAATAATAATACTCCACGATGATAACGATCCTATGTATAATCCAGCTGTTTGGCTGTTTCTGTCTGTCAATCTGTTGATAATGCTTTAAAAAAATGTTTTTTCTTTCTTCGTAAATGTCCATTAAGATTTGGTTTTGTTGTTGTTGTAGAAAATGTCAACATATCAAAATGGAATCATTAAAATAAGTATTAAAAAAAAAGAGAGAGAGAAAAAGGCTTAAACATCGTATGAAAAACAATCTTCACAGTCATACCAATTAAGACGTATTTCCGAATCATTAACGGTTTATTTCGTTGAGATACTTTCCAAAATCCGAAAATTCTAATGAGTCAGACCTACTAGAAGGTAGGTTGTGTTCGAAGACAACATGACCTCAATTATTTTGTTCACAATTTAAAAAAAAAAAGAAATACAAATTCTGGACAGAACACATGCAGTGATACTAACTACACCATCGACGTGTTTATTGCATACAACTGGAATAACTGGAATGAATTGGAATGAACATAAAAGAAAAATTGAATCAGTCGTTTCTTTCAGCCCATTGTAGACTGGTTTGTGCAGATCTAGAGATCTACCATGTGTTGCGGTGTGCTTGAAGCGATGGCAACGTCTCCTTTACCGTCGAAATATAAGACTAATCGAGATATGATAAAACATGATTTAAACGGCGCTATTACGTCCACATCTATTAACCACACGAAGAAGAAAATGTCAACATTGCTTTAAAACTCTCTCCATACGAACGGCGAAAGAGACGACGTTAACAGCGTTTCACCCCAATTACCACCATCAAAATATTGCAAGCGGAAGGCTCTTATACTGAAGAGGTGAATGTTTACAAAGACTACCACAATTCTGACGACGGAAGTTAAAGGTTGGGTCATTGAGACACCCACTGAACATCCGAGGGGTCTGTGTAGAGGAGAAGAGAGGACTGGCCGTACTGAGTGAGTTAAGTATTTGATTTAGTCAAATGACGACAGATGCGCTGCAGGAGTGGGGATTGGTCTGCTTGCTTCGGAACTGAACATGCATGGTTCGATCCCGCTCGCATGCCTTAAAAAAAATTCTCCCAAGCTTATCTTATATATCATATTTAACACAGAGCACTTTTCAACGATTTTTTTTATTTCTTTTTTTTTTCTCTTCATGATTCCTTTACTGGCTAAAGCGCGAAGCACAAGTGAGTCTTGAAGGCTTTGCCTCTTGTTATTGTTGATGTTATCATTACTGTTGTCATTATTATTATTTCTATTATCATCATCATGTTCATTATTATCATTACTATTATTATTATTGTTGTTGTTATTATTATTACTATCATCATCATCATCATCACCATCATTGTCATTGTCATTATCATTATTACTTAGCTTTTCACACAACTTTGGGCTTGTCTTTCGCCCCCACCCACCCCCAACTCCTGGCCCGCAGCTAGAACAGAAATGGCCAACAACGACAAAAACAACACCTACTACAACGAGAACAACGGAAACGCGCCAACTTCCCCAACACACGGAAATGGAGGAAGAGGAGGAGGAGCAGGAGGAGGACGGGGGGTAGTGCAGGCAGCAATAGCAGCAATGGCAGCAGAAGCAGCCGCCAAAGCTGCAGCCAGCAAAGGGAAGTCCCCTCACAATCCTCAGCAGCAGCAGCAGCAAAAACAACAGCTACAGCAGCAGCAGAAACAACCATCACCAATACAACAGAAACCACCACAACAACTGCAACAACAGCAGAAGCAGCAGCAGCAGCAACAACAACAACCGCACCACCACCACCACCAACAGCAGCAGAAGCAGCAGCAGCAACAACAACAGCAACAGCAGCAGCAGCAGAGGCAGAAAACGCCACTACAACTACAACAGAAACCACCACAACCACAACCACACCACCACCAGCTCCAAAAGCAACAGCAGCAGCAACAGAAGTCGAACACAAACACCACCACCACCACCACCACCACCACCAGCATGACCACCACCAGCGGCAGTAGAAGGAAGAGCAGCTGCCGATGGTCTCAGGAACACGTGCCTCTGGTGGAGGCTGTGCAGGTGGCTCCCGTGCTGATCCGCCTGGAGGAGGGTGACCGTGGCCCAGTGGAGGAGCTCTCCTTCTCCATGGATGACATGATGGCCCTGGAGGGGCTGACGGAGCGGGGAGGTCGGAAGATGCTCATGGCTTACTATCTGGTGAGTGGTGGTGGTGTGTGTGTGGGGGGGGAGGGGTCGGGGGTGGGGGTGTCTGGGGAGCCGACAGAGTTTGGGGGGTTGGGTTGGCAGTACTAACAGCCAGTGCAAAACTTGAAGAGCGATAGTCCTTCACAAAAGACTAAACTGTAAATTAATGACTTCCCATTGCAATGGAGAAACCATTGATCATACTCATTACTTCTCACTTCGCAGTTGGCCCCAACTGTAAGCTTACGCCAATCTGTGGTATAAGCTGAGCGTCGGGCACGACAGTGGTCCAAGGGTCTTGGTAAAGCAGAGAAGTGGCCTGATGGCCAAGCATCGCCTAGGAAGTGAGGGAATCTGAGTGCACAGGATCGAATCCCACATGTGCCATGTTATTCTGCCTGTCCACTGTCCGCCTCGAGTGCTGGTGTAGATGATAGTCATTCGGATGAGACAATAAAATAAGAAGAGGTCCCGTGTGTAGCATGCGCTTTGCGCACGTAAAAGAACCCGAGACAACCAAGAGATTTGTTCCTGGTAAAATTCTGAAGTAAAAATCTACTCTGATATATGTGTGTACGTGTGTGTGTGTGTGTGTGTGTGTGTGTGTGTGTGTGTGTGTGTGTGTGTGCGCCTATGTGTGAGTGTGTGTGTGTGCGTGTGTTTGTGTGTGTGTGTATGTGTGTGCGTGTGTGTGTGTGTGTGTTATTGTGTGTGCGTGTGTTATTGTGTGTGTGAGAGTGAGTGAATGTATGTGTATATATGTGTGTGTGCGTGTGTTAGTGTGTGTGGGGGAGGGGGAGAGGGGGAGAAGGGTTGGGTTTTTTGGTGTGACGGAAGTCTGACTGAATAACACAGGAAACGAATGATGTGTGCCTAAAGGCAGCGCTCATTCGGCTCAACCCAGATAGGCAGCCTCTGACAAATTACTCCGTCATAGTGGAGTGATGGCCAAGAGGTAACGTGTCCGCCAAGGAAGCGAAAGAATCTGAGCGCGCTTGTTCGAATACACGGTTCAGTCGCCAATATTTTCTCCCCCTCCGCTAGACTTTCAGTGGAGGTTTGGACACTAGTCATTCGGATGAGACGATAAATCGAGGTCCCGTTTGCAGCATACACTTAACGCACGTAAAAGAACCCACAGCAACAAAAGGGTTGTCCATTTCGATAGGAAAAAAAAACAACAAAAAAACTGCACGCAGGAGAAAAAAAACAAAAAAACTGCACGCAGGAAAAAAAAAAAAGGGTGGCGCTCTCAGTGTAGCGACGCGCTGTCCCTGGGGAAAGCAGCCCGAATTTCACTCAGAGAAATCTGTTGTGACAAAAAGAAAAAGAAAAAAAAGAAGAAAAAAAGAGAAATACAATAATGCGCTTAGAGCGTGGTCTCTGACCGAGGTTATATTGATAGAACAAGCTGATAAAGATGTCAGCAGTGAACCTCTTTGCGTACTCAGTTTGTTTCAGCCTCTTGAGGAGGCGTCACTGCGTTCGGACAAATCCATGTGCGCTACACCACATCCGCTTGGCAAAGGACCAGGAGCATAACCCGATGCGCTTAGCCAGGCCTTGAGTACATGCATGCATGCACACACATATATATGTTTGTATTTGTATTTGTATTTCTTTTTATCACAACAGATTTCTCTGTGTGAAATTCGGGCTGCTCTCCCGAGGGAGAACGAGTCGCTACACTACAGCGCCACCCATTTTTTTTTTTTTTTTTTTTAAGCTTTCACAACGGCCCCGTGTACCTCACGATACTCGTTTGTTTTTGTTTTTTTTCCTGCGTGCAGTTTTATTTGTTTTTCCTATCGAAGTGGATTTTTCTACAGAATTTTGCCAGCAACAACTCTTTTGTTGCCGTGGGTTGTTTTACGTGCGCTAAGTGCATGCTGCATACGGGACCACGGTTTATCGTCTCATCCGAATGACTAGCGTCCAGACCACCACTCAAGGTCTAGTGGAGGGGGAGAAGATATCGGCGGCTGAGCCGTGATTCGAACCAGTGTGCTCAGATTCTCTCGCTTCCTAGGCGGACGCGTTACCTCTAGGCCATCAAATGTGTGTGTGTGTGTGTGTGTAAATAAAAAGGAACGCTTCATGAGTTTGCCTGTCATGCGCGCACAGCCTAAAGTTTTTGCTTTATCTCAATCTCTTGCCCATTCTTGTCCTGTGCCATGTCTCATCTGTCCACCATTGTCCCCTTAACTTAAACATCATCATTTGATTAATTCATTGATCTCAACAAGTGAAGACACCCATTACACATTGAAAGACTCTCTCTCTCTCTCTCTCTCTCTCTATATATATATATATATATACATAGGGTATATAGATTAGTGTAGTCTGTGACCAAACTGCCGGGTGACAGCGAAAATTCAGATTTTTTTTATTTTTTTTGTGTGTTTAACAAAATATGTGTTGGTTTTCAACTTTGTTATATATATATATATATATATATATATATATATATATATATATATGTATGTATATATATATATATATATATATATATATATTGTCATGACATTATTCTGGTATTTTCTAGTTGCTTGTCTAATTCAGGTTTAGGTATGTTGAAATATTGTTCAAATAAAAAAAACTGTTTACAAGGTTCAAAGGGGAGACGAAGAACCGAGTCCCAGTGTACAGCATACGCTTAGCGCACGTAAAAGAACCCACGGCAACAAGAGGGTTGTCCTTGGCAAACTTACGAAGAGAAAGTCATGTTTGATGATGAAACACGATATACTTACGAATAGAAAAAAAAGGGGGTGAAATGACTGAAGTTGTGTTGTGGAGACGTGCTTTTCCCCGGAACAGCAGCCCGAATTTCACATTGAAAAATTAGTATGTTGTCACAAAAACAGTAATAATAATGATGATGATGATGACAATAATGATATGGATACTTATATCCTCGGTCGACGCTTTAACTCTCTCCATACGAACGGCGAAAGAGACGACGTTAACAGCGTTTCACCCCAATTACCACCATCAAAATATTGCAAGCGGAAGGCTCTTGTACTGAATAGGTGAATGTTGACAAAGAATACCACAATTCTGACGACGGAAGCTAAAGGTTGGGTCATTGAAACACCCACTGGACATCCGAGGGGTCCGTGTAGAGTGAGTTAACCATTCAGCTATTGCGCCTCTCTGTCTCCTATGTCTCTCTGTCTAGCCCCCCCCCCTCTCCTCTCTCTCTCATAGGAGGAAGGTGGCAGAATGGTTAAGACGTTCAGCTGCCAATATAGAGAGTCCGTGAGGGTGTGGGTTCGAATCCTGCTCTCGCCCTTTCCCATGTTTGACTGGAAAATCAAACTGAGCAACGTCTGGTTATTCGGATGAGGCAATAAACCGAATCCCGTGTGCAGCACGCACTTTGCGCACAGAAAAAGAACCAATGGCAGCAAAAGTGTTGTCCTCTGGCAAAATTATCTAAAATGAAATCCACCCTAGGTACACAAATATATAAACATGCACTCAAGGCCTGACAAGCGCGATGGGTTATACCGCTGTCTGGTGTCTGCCGAGCAGATAGGGCGTAGCGTATATGGATTTGTCCGAACGCAGTGACGCCTCCTTAAGAAACTGAAACTGAAACTGAAGCTCTCTTTCTCTCTCTGTGGGTTTGTCTGTCTGTCTGTCTGTCTGTCTATCTGTCTCTCTCTCTCTCTCCCTATGTCTTACTTGAGTTTACGCATTTAAGTAGGTACACAGAATGAAATAGGTGCTCATATGCGTGCGTGCACACCCACACACACACACACACACACACACACACACACACACACACACACACACACACACACACACACACACACACACACACACATATATATATATATATATATAGTGGTGAACAACAAAGCCACACACATACAAATAAAAACAAATATGCAGGGGCGTGGGCGTGGTGGAGATGTCGTAGGTGGGGTGGGTGTGGGAGGGGAGAGGTGAGAGGAGGTAAACAGGTTCTTGTATAAGAAAGGTGATTTCGCTTTAAAAAAACAACAACAAAAAACACAAAAAAACACACACACACAGACAGACAGACGGACTCTCTCTCTCTCCCTTTTATGCACGCACTCACACATGTTCACACACACGCGCGTGCGCACACACACACATGTACGCACACACACATACACACTCTGACGGACTTTCTGGGCACACACACATACATACATACACACACGCATGAATACAAATACACACATGATAAATAAATAAATGAATAAATAAATAAATAGATATGTACACACACACA
>NC_134895.1:50652740-50660240 GCF_041734735.1 Babylonia areolata | reverse complement strand
CAGTGGGTGTCTGAATGACCCAACCTTTAGCTTCCGTCGTCAGAATTGTGGTATTCTTTGTCAACATTCACGTTTTCAGTATAAGAGCCTTCCGCTTGTAATATTTTGATGGTGGTAATTGGGGTGAAACGCTGTTACCGTCGTCTCTTTCGCCGTTCGTATGGAGAGAGTTAAGATGTGCATTGCACAATCTCTTTCACGGCTCTTACGAACGATTTTGTCTCGGTGTGTACGCGAATCGCGCTTGTATAGTGATATTGTATTGTATTGTATTGTGTTGTATTGTATTGTATTTTTAATTTGCGGGGGGAGGGGCGGGAGTTTAAAAGGGAAGTAAACTCCCCCTCCCACCCCCCACCCCCCCTAAAAAAACAACAACAATAACAACAAAAAACAAAAACCCAGTCTGTTACCACGAACAAAGATACAAACACACGCGGTGTTGTTGAATGAATGTATACACGCTCTGCTACAATGAAAATCTGGTGGACTACTATGTCCTATGAAGTGTTCACTATGAAACAAATTGCCACTTTGGCTTGGTCAACAACTGACACCAGACTGCAACACCATGTTGCTCGAACACATCGTTTACAACCGCCATCATCAGTTGCTATGTCTCCAAGGTTCTCCCCCTTAGTTCACCACTTCCAGTATATACTTCCGGTTCAACATCTTAGTCAACGATTGATGATAATTAACATGCGGTATTGTTGAACAAATATCTATTAACTCTCTCCATACGAACGGCGAAAGAGACGACGTTAACAGCGTTTCACCCCAGTTACCATCATCAAAATATTGCAAGCGGAAGGCTCTTATACTGAAGAGGTGAATGTTGACAAAGTATACCACAATTCTGACGACGGAAGCTAAAGGTTGGGTCATTGAGACACCCACTGGATATCCGAGGGGTCTGTGTAGAGGAGAAGAGAGGACTGGCCGTACTGAGTGAGTTATCGTATATCACACGGAAGAAGACAAAAATGACTGCAGGATTCTTCAAAGACAAGTGATGAGAAGAGGACAGTGTGAATAGGAAAGCCTATGTGAGGAAAGGGTGATGACATCTCACTCCTTTTCTGTTTTGATGGGCCATGCACACTAAACACTCGCTGATCACCATTCAGTGCCATACGTACTCACTCACACATCACTTGACAACGGGCCTATGGTCCGAAACGTCGTGTCAAAACAAAGAGGATTCAACTACCACCCAAAAGGTTTTTATAAACTTTAGTTTTTTGTCTTTTGTATATCACACGGTTGTTGTTTTTTTTTTCAGAAAGAAATCGAGGAGGAGAAGGAGGGTGAGAAGAAAGAAGGAGAGAAGGAGGAGGAGGACGAGGACGAGGACGAGGATTATGTTCGCAGAGCCTTTGTGCTGTTGCCCTACGATGGTCTTCCAGACGTGGACGTGTCGGTGCTGGAAGACGCCGGTGAAAACAGCTATGCCAACTTCGTCAACACGCACTTTGCGGGCTGCAACTGGGCCGAGCAGCGAGAGGAGCTGCTGGAAAAGATGGGTGCGTGAATGAATGAAGGAATGAATGAATGAATGAAGGAATGAATGAATGAAGGAAGGAAGGAAGGAAGGAAGGAACCTATTTTTTTTTATTGAGGGAAAAAAAAGGAATAAGCACAAATGGCTTGCTTTCATCCTGCCCTCATGAAAAGGGGAAATAAATACTCGGTACAAAAGCATTACGTTACATGAATAAATTTCAAATTCTGTTACTAAAAATAAAAAATGAACAACTTAAGTACATGCACAAATGATAGTTCAGAAGGAGAAGGAGAGACAGAGAGACAGAGAGAGAGAGAGAGACAGAGATGGTGGGGGTGAGGGTGGGGTTTGTGGAGGTGGTTTGTGGGAGAGTAGGGGGCATTTATTGTTGGATGGTTTGTGTGTGTGTGTGTGTGTGTGTGTGTGTGTGTAGTTAAACGTCTTTTCACTATTGTTGTTGTAATATTAGACGAAGGTGTCAGTGCTATCTTGCACTCTGTTCAAGTATCAGCGAGAGAGAGAGAGAGAGAGAGGTGTGTGTGTGTGTGTGTGTGTGTGTGTGTGTGTGCGCGCGCGCGCGCGCGAGCGAGATCACCTGAGTGCGCGTGGCAACAGGATGACGACGGTGAGTATGATAACAATGATGATGATGTCGATGGCTGCGGTTGCGATGGTGGCGGTGATGATGCCGTTGATGATGATGATGATGATGGTGATGATAAATATGATGTTAGTGGCAGTGGATGTGGTACCGACTGTGAGAAGTAGGCTGACGATGGACTTTGACGACGGACAACAATGATGGCAATGATAACGACAGTGACAACAACGACGACCATGATAATAATCATAATGGTAATAGTAATAATAATTCCTTACCCCGACTGTCCTAAAACCCTCTTGGTTGAGAGAGTGGGGCTGTATGTCTTGTTATCATAGTCGGGCGCGACTGACCATCATACAACAACAACAACAACAACGATGATAATAATAATAATAATAATAATAATTCCCAGCCCCGACTGTCCTAAAGCTCTCTTGGCCGAGAGAGTGGGGATGTAACTTGGGCAAGACACTCTCCACTATGGTACAGATTCTTGCCCAGATAGTTGGGACAGCTGTTGCCTCCTCTGCTGTTCTGATGATCATACCACTGCTACTACTTCTAATCATGACGAAGTCGATGATGACGACGATTATAGTAAACGATGACCAATACCACTGACGACGATGATGAATTACGAGGATGAGCCGTGATGATGCTGTTGTGTTCCGGTGCTCTTCTCTGTCTCTCTGTCTCTCTTTCAGTCTGTCTCTCTCTCTCTGTCTCTTTCTCTCTCTCTATGTCTCTGTCTCCCTCTCTCTTCAAAAAATATTTCCTGAAGATAGAGAGAGGATACCTGATGTTAAATATAGATAGACATTTGAAATATATAACGACAAGATTCAGTTTAGGTATTGTATGCGGTTCATCATCATAGATATAGAACATGTAACACAGGGATAGGATTTGTCCATCATGCAAAAATTCGACAGAAAATAAAACGCACTTTGTTTTTTGTTGTTTAGCTTTGAGGAATAAACGAGAAACATTTATCGAGGCTAAATGTTATAGACAACCAAATATGTTCAAATTGAACCTATTAATGTCTTCAACCTCCTGTGAAATTGTTAGAAACCTTGCTTAGTATCTATATAAGCTTTCAAAGTCCGATAAAGCATTACGCCATGAGAATACTGATTCTTCTGCATTATGTTTCGTGGCTTGGATAGTTTTCATCTGGAACTGATATTACGTCAAGTTTTCAAAAAAAAATGTTGCATTATGGTGTCTTCATTGTCATGATGTTCACATACCTCTTCATGAGGCGCCTTGGCCTATATATTATGAATAAACCAATCTTCAATCTTGAGAATCTCTGTGTCTGTTCTTCCAGGCGACAGCAACTACATCAACGTGGGCAAACTCCTGGCCGCCAGACGCTCATTTCGCCGCCAGCAGGACCCTTCCAGGGAAAAGGAGCAGTGGTCCCCCCTGACCCCCACCTCCCCCACCACCACCACCACCACCCCGCAACGAAGGCCTCCCCCACCTGTTCCCCCAGGTGCCGCGAGTGGAGGAGGAGGGGGTGGGGGCGGTGGGGGTGAGGGTGTGGGAGAGGGATTGGAGAAACGTCCTCCTCGTCCTCCTCCGCCCCGTCCCCCTAGACCTGACCGTGATGATCCTGCTGCTTCAGGTAGTGTGTGTGTGTGTGTGTGTGTGTGTGTGTGTGTGTGTGTGTGTGTGTGTGTGTGTGTGTGGTTGTTTAGTGGTTGGTTTTAGTGTGAGTGTGTGTGCTTGTTTACTAGTTGTTTTTTTTTTTACTGTGTGTGCGTTTGTTTGGTGGTTGGTTTTAGTGTGTGTGCGTGTTTAGATGTTGTTTTTAGTTTGTGTTGTTGATTATTTGGTGGTTGATTTAGTGTGTGTGGTTGTTCGGTGGTTTTTTAGTGTGTGTGGTTGTTTGATTGTGGTTTTTAGCGTGTGGCTGTTTGGTGGGTGGTTGTTTTTAGTTCATGTGGCTATTTGGTGGTTGGTTTTAGTGTATGTAGTTGTTTGATTGTGGTTTTTAGTGTGTGTGTTTGTTTGGTGAGTGGTTATTTTTAATTCATGTGGTTGTTTGGCGGTTGGATTTAGTGTGTGTGGTTGTTTGGTGTATTTGTTTTTCAAACATTTGAATATACATCAATTCAATATTATGGTACACACACACACACACACACACACACACACACACACACACACACACACACACACACACACGCACACACACACGCACACACACACACACACACACATTTCCTAGCATGTTCTATGACATTTGTTTTCTCATATTTCCCTGCTTAAATTGTGTTTTTACTACGTTTCATGGGTACATCTGAAAGCACATCCACCATGACATGTTAACAATGACAACGGGTGCTTTCAAGACCGGTGTCTTGTAATATAGTCGTCGTAAGCTACTACTACTACTTCTTCTGCTTCTTCTTCTTCCTCCTCCTCATTTCTTTACATTTTTCTCTTCATTTTTCCATCTTATTTCTTTTCCTCCTTCCCTTCTTCCTTCATCTTCACTTTTTCTATGTACTTTTCTCTGTCTCCTCCTCCTTCCTCCTCCTCTTGTGTCTATTCTTCTTCCTCCTCCCCCTCCTCACTTCTCTACATTTTACATTCTATTTCCCCCCTTTTCCTTTCTCCTCCCCTCCCCCTCCTCCTCCTCTTCCTCCTTCGTTCTGTCCTCCTCCACCTCTTCCTTCTTCGTTCTGTCCTCCTCCACCTCTTCCTTCTTCGTTCTGTCCTCCTCCCCCTCTTCCTTCTTCGTTCTGTCCTCCTCCACCTCTTCCTTCTTCGTTCTGTCCTCCTCCACCTCTTCCTTCTTCGTTCTGTCCTCCTCCACCTCTTCCTTCTTCGTTCTGTCCTCCTCACCCTCTTCCTTCTTCTGTCCTCCTCCACCTCTTCCTTCTTCGTTCTGTCCTCCTCCACCTCTTCCTTCTTCGTTCTGTCCTCCTCCACCTCTTCCTTCTTCGTTCTGTCCTCCTCCACCTCTTCCTTCTTCGTCCTGTCCTCCTCACCCTCTTCCTTCTTCGTTCTGTCCTCCTCCACCTCTTCCTTCTTCGTTCTGTCCTCCTCCACCTCTTCCTTCTTCGTTCTGTCCTCCTCACCCTCTTCCTTCTTCGTTCTGTCCTCCTCCACCTCTTCCTTCTTCCTTCTTCGTTCTGTCCTCCTCCACCTCTTCCTCCCATCCGTCTTCCACCCCCAGCCCCCACCCCTCATTTCGTATCACCCCCTCTCTTTTCCTCCCGAACAGACTATATTACAATCTCTTTCATGAGATGATTGTCGAATGTAAATATTTCCTCATCTTCATCTCTCCTTTACATTTCACATTCTGCTTCTCCCTTTTACTTCCTCCTTCATCCTGTCCTCCTCCGCCTCTTCCTCCCAACATCCTCCACCTCCGTCCTCCACCCCACCCCCTCACTTCGTCGTCTCACCCCTCTCTTCTTCTCCAACAGACTATGGAGATTATTATAATATCTTTCGAAAGATGACTATCGGATGTAAATATTTCCTCGTCTTCATCACTTCTTTACATTTCACATTCTATTTATCCTTCTTCCTTCCCCACTCCTCTTCTTCTTATTCCTCCCCCTCCTCCGCCTCCTCACTTCTTTCCATTTCACATTCTATTTCTCCCTTTTCCTTCCTCCTCCACCTCTTCCTTCTTCGTTCTGTCCTCCTCCACCTCTTCCTCCTTCGTTCTGTCCTCCTCCACCTCTTCCTCCTTCGTTCTGTCCTTCTCACCCTCTTCCTTCTTCGTTCTGTCCTTCTCACCCTCTTCCTTCTTCGTTCTGTCCTCCTCCACCTCTTCCTTCTTCGTTCTGTCCTCCTCCACCTCTTCCTTCTTCGTTCTGTCCTCCTCCACCTCTTCCTTCTTCGTTCTGTCCTCCTCCACCTCTTCCTCCTTCGTTCTGTCGTCCTCACCCTCTTCATTCTTCGTTCTGTCCTCCTCCACCTCTTCCTTCTTCGTTCTGTCCTCCTCCTCCTCTTCCTTCTTCGTTCTGTCTTCCTCCACCTCTTCCTTCTTCGTTCTGTCCTCCTCCACCTCTTCCTTCTTCCTTCTTCGTTCTGTCCTCCTCCACCTCTTCCTCCCATCCGTCTTCCACCCCCAGGCCCCACCCCTCATTTCGTATCACCCCCTCTCTTTTCCTCCCGAACAGACTATATTACAATCTCTTTCATGAGATGATTGTCGAATGTAAATATTTCCTCATCTTCATCTCTCCTTTACATTTCACATTCTTCTTCTCCCTTTTACTTCCTCCTTCATCCTGTCCTCCTCCGCCTCTTCCTCCCAAACATCCTCCACCTCCGTCCTCCACCCCACCCCCTCGTTTCGTCGTCTCACCCCTCTCTTCTTCTCCAACAGACTATGGAGATTATTATAATATCTTTCGTAAGATGACTATCGGATGTAAATATTTCCTCGTCTTCATCACTCCTTTACATTTCAAATTCTATTTATCCCCTTTCCTTCCTCCCCCTCCTCCTCCACCTCTTCCTCCCATCCTTCCTCCAACCCCACCCCCACCCCTCATTTCGTATCACCCCTCTCTTCATCTCCAACAGAGTATATGAATTATCATAATCTCTTTCCTAAGATGATTGTCGGATGTAAATGATTCCCTCATCTTCATCTCTGGGCTTCCTATATGTTCCTGAACTCCACTCAGGGCGAGGGACTGCCCAGTTACCCAAACCCTCCGCCTCCTCCTCCGCCACCACCTCCCCACCACCTTGCCCCCCACGGAGGCCGCCGTCCGCAGGGCACGGGCAATTGGTCAAGATGTTTGAGGCGGAGGATGAAGAGGAGGAGGAGGAGGAGGAGGAGGAGGAGGAGGAAGGGGAAGTGTTTACCATGCCTGCGTTGGCGGAAGTGTTCAGTTCGACCAGCTGTTTGAGTTTTGGTGGGTCAGACAAGTATTCAATCAATCAATCAATCAATCAATCAATCAATCAATCAATCAATCAATCAATCAATCAGTCAGTCAATCAACAAACGAAGAAATAAATGAACAAATGGATATAGGAGGGAGAGAGAGAGAGAGGGGGAGAGGGGGGGGGAGGGAAAGAGATAATGGATAAATGAATCATTCAAACAATCAATCAATTAATTAACCAATCCGTCTGTCAATCAATTATTCAATCTATCATCAATCAATCTACAATTGAGAGAAACAAATGGATATAATGAACCACTGACTGACCCACTTACATATCTAAGTGGTTACTATGTAATGAAATAAGTGAGTAAGTGAAGAGAGTTGAGTATGAGTCTGGAAATAGGTCATATTGTATTAAGATTTTGGGACCAGGTTATTAGGTAAAAATGTGGCTCATGATCAGGAGGTTAGTTTGATAATGTGAGTAACATTGAATATCGGCCATGACGATG
>NC_134895.1:50642740-50647740 GCF_041734735.1 Babylonia areolata | reverse complement strand
GATAGCAGCAGCGCTTCAGGAAAGAACCGTCGTCCTACGCCTCGGAGATTGGATGTCTGCACCTTCTAAACTATCCATGGGACTGCCACAAAGGTCTCCGCTCTCTCCTGTCCTCTACAATGTCTACACGAAGGGCCTTGCAGACTTAAACAACAATGGAATAGCTCAGGTGCTTACTCTTGCGGATGATGGCCTGGTCTTCAAAACTTCGAAAGATGCTCAGGAAAGAACCAAAGCCGTCCAGAAACAACTAAATAATATTGCTCAATGGTGCAAAGACACAGGATCTTCCATCAATCCAGCGAAAGCTCAAACGTTGCTGTGCACCCTGAACAACAGAACCGCGAGCAAAGCACCACCTTCTGTGTCATTCGATGGGATTCAGATCGAGAAAACTGAATGCCTACGCTACCTAGGAATACACTTCGACAGGATGCTGACCTTCAGAAAACATACGGAAAATACTGTTCTCAAATGCAAAAAAGGCCTTTCAGTCTTAAAGGCAATGGCAACCAAAGGTATTGAACAACGCCACCTCTTCCTGCTATACCAATCACTCGTCCTCAGTGTGATCGACTACGGACTTGGGCTAACAACACCGTCTCAAAGCAACCTCCTAAAATTAGAAAGAGTACAAAATGAAGCTATGAGGCTGATCCTTGGAACAACAAAAGACACGCCCACAGAAACCATGCGATACCTGCTTGACCTTCCTTCAGTGCAGGCCAGAAACAAGTTAGAACAGGTCAAGACCTACTTCAAAGCATTAGAAAACCCTCAAAACCCACTGCATGACGCAGTCAAAGAACCAAAAGGCAGCCGTCTAGGGCGAGGAAGATCATGGATGGGGCAAGCAGAAGACACAATCCAGCTAGTATGCCGACTACAAGACCTGAAAGAAACAAAAGAATGGGAGAAAAACCCCGAAAACCTCAACCATCTATTCAACACAGCCATTTCACCCACTCTAGGAAGACATTGTCGGGAATGGCCAGAGGGCAAAACTGATGCGGAAGTGAAGCTACTCATAGAAGAAAACAGTAAAGAAGAGGACATCATCATATACACAGATGGCTCAGTCACCAAAGACCAATCCGGTTGGGGATTCACTGCGAAACAAAATGGAAAAACAGTTAGGGAAGAGAATGCTACCTACAAAGTCACAACCTCCAGCCTAACGATGGAAGTTGAAGCTGTGACACATGCCCTCCAGTGGCTATAGTCCATCCATACGCCCGGAAACCAACATGCCATGATTCTAACAGACTCAATGAACCTCATACAGAAAATTGAAAACGGAATGGGAAGCCCAGAGTGGCATAAGGCAATGCGCAACTTTCAGATAAAAAAACTCACATGGTCATACTGCCCGGGACATGCAGGTGTTAAGGGAAATGAGCGAGCTGACAGACTTGCTGGTAACACAACACCAACGAGCGGCCGACATCTAGGAAAATCGGAAATCCTCAGAAAAGTCAAAGAATATCAAAAAGAACAGGTACAAGGCCATCACACCATCGATCGCCTCAAAGAAATAAAAGCAGAGAGCGGGAGCGGCCGTAAGTCTAACATGAAAGGTAGAGCACGATGCTTTGCAAATCAAACAAATATCGGCATCATTTCCAAACCAACATTGCGCAAACTTCTTCAAAACGGAACAGAGTCTCTGTGGGCTTTTCCAAATGCAGTAGACTGAGCAACACACTAGACGCCACATTCTTGGCATCAGAGATCTTTTCCCATCCCTCTTGCGGCCAATCAGTCGCAGCCTCTGTGCGTGTGTGTATGTGTGTGTTTGTGTGTATGTGTGGGTCTGTGTTTTTGAGTGCGTTTGTGCATGCGTGAGAGGGTAAGTGTACACAAGTGTCAGGAGAGTTCTGTGCATGTGTGTGTGTGTGTGTGTGTGTGTGTGTGTGTGTGTGTGTGTTGTGTGTGTGTGTGTGTGTGTGAGGGGGAGGTGGGGGTGCAGGGAGGAGGTGAGATAGAGGATGAGGTATGTGAGTGTATGCATGCCTACACTGTGGGAGCATCAGGATATTGGAACGTATATATTATATATATATATCTTTGTATATATGTGTGTGGGGTTGGGGGTGGGAGATATGGACGTGTGTGTGTGTGCTTGTACAAGTAAGTGTTCATCTGTGTGTGTGAGTGTGTGTGTGTGTGTGCCGTGGAAGCTGCGATACATAGACTAGAAACTCCGAGTGTGTGGAGGAGGGGGTAGAGGAGGTGCAGGGAAACTTGTGGTGTATGTGTGTGCGTGTGTGTGTGTGTGTATGTGTGTGTGTGTGTGTGTGTGTGTGTGTGTGTGTGTGTGTGTGTGTGTGTGTTGGAGCTCATGTACGTTTATATGTATTTGACTGTGCTTTCATATCTGTGAAACTGCGTTTTGGGGGCGTATCTGTTGTGCATGTGTGGGTGTGTGTGTGGATGTGTGACTTCATGGTTTATATTTATTTGCTTATTTATCATCATTGTTGTCTTATATATATATATATATATATATATATATATTTTTTTTTTTTTTTTATTTTTTTTTTTTATTTTTATTTTTTATTTTTTTTTTTCTTTCTCAAGGCCTGACTAAGCGCGTTGGGTTACGCTGCTGGTCAGGCATCTGCTTGGCAGATGTGGTGTAGCGTATATGGATTTGTCCGAACGCAGTGACGCCTCCTTGAGCTACTGATACTGATACTGATATGTTGTGTTGTGTTGGCGTTGGTGTTTTGTGTGCTGTGTTGGTGTTGTTTTGGTGTTGCGTTGTTTGTGTTGGTATTGTGTTGTTTTGGTGTTGTGCTGTTTGTGTTGGTGGTGTGTTGTTTGTGTTGGTATTGTGTTGTTTTGGTGTTGTGTTGGTGTTGTGTTGTTTGTGTTGGTGGTGTGTTGTTTGTGTTGGTATTGTGTTGTTTTGGTGTTGTGTTGTTTGTGTTGGTATTGTGTTGTTTTGGTGTTGTGCTGTGTTGTGTTGGTGGTGTGTTGTTTGTGTTGGCGTTGTGTTGTGCTGTGTTGTGTTGGTGGTGTGTTGTTTGTGTTGGCGTTGTGTTGTGTCGTGTTGGTGTTGTGTTGTGCTGTGTTGTGCTGTGTTGGTGTGGTGTTGTGTTGGTGTGGTGTTGTGCTGTGTTGTGTTATGTTGTGTTGGTGTGGTGTTGTGTTGTGTTGTGTTGTGTTGGTGTGGTGTGGGGTTGTGTTGTGTCGTGTTGGTGTTGTGCTGTGTTGTGCTGTGTTGGTGTGATGTTGTGTTGGTGTGGTGTTGTGTTGTGTTATGTTGTGTTGGTGTTATGTTGTGTTGGTGTTATGTTGTGTCGTGTTGTGTTGTGCTGTGTTGGTGTGGTGTGGTGTTGTGTGTGCTGTGTTGGTGTTGTGCTGTGTTGTGTTGGTGTTGTGCTGTGTTGTGTTGGTGTTGTGTTGTGTTGTGTTGGTGTTGTGTTGTGCTGTGTTGGTGTGGTGTGGTGTTGTGTTGTGTTGGTGTGGTGTTGTGTTGGTGTGGTGTTGTGTTGTGTTGTGTTGGTGTTGTGTTGTGCTGTGTTGGTGTTGTGCTGTGCTGTGTTGGTGTTGTGCTGTGTTGTGTTGGTGTTGTGCTGTGTTGTGTTGGTGTTGTGTTGTGCTGTGTTGGTGTGGTGTGGTGTTGTGCTGTGTTGTGTTGGTGTTGTGTTGTGCTGTGTTGTTGTTGGTGTTGTGTTGTGTTGTGTTGGTGTTGTGCTGTGTTGTGTTGTGTTGGTGTTGTGCTGTGTTGTGTTGGTGTTGTGTTGTGCTGTGTTGTGTTGGTGTTGTGTTGTGCTGTGCTGTGTTGGTGCTGTGTTGTGCTGTGTTGGTGTTGTTTTGGTGTTGTGTTGTTTGTGTTGGTATTGTGTTGTGCTGTGTTGTGTTGGTGGTGTGTTGTTTGTGTTGGCGTTGTGTTGTGTATGTTGTGTTGGTGTTATGTTGTGTCGGTGTTGTGTTGTGTTGTGTCGTGTTGTGTTGTGCTGTGTTGGTGTTATGTTGTGTTGGTGTTATGTTGTGTCGGTGTTGTGTTGTGTTGTGTTGTGTCGTGTTGGTGTGGTGTGGTGTTGTGCTATGCTGTGTTGGTGTGGTGTTGTGTTGGTGTGGTGTTGTGTTGTGTAGTGCTGTGTTGGTGTTGGTGTTGGCGTTGTGTAGTGCTGTGTTGGTGTGGTGTTGTGTTGGTGTTGTGTTGGCGTTGTGTAGTGCTGTGTTGTGTTGGTGTTGGCGTTGTGTAGTGCTGTGTTGTGCTGTGTTGGCGTTGTGTAGTGCTGTGTTGGTGTGGTGTTGTGTTGGTGTGGTGCTGTGTTGGCGTTGTGTAGTGCTGTGTTGTGTTGGTGTTGGCGTTGTGCTGTGTTGGTGTTGATGTTGTGTAGTGTTGATGTTGTGTAGTGTTGTGTTGCGTGTTGATGTTGGTGTTACGTTGTGTTGTGATGTGCTGCGTTGTGTTTTGCTGTGCTGTTTTGTGTTGTGTTGCGTTGTGTTTTGGTGATTGTATTCTGTTAGATTTGTAGCCTATTTGTGATAGTGAAAGTGTTGTAATGTGCTGTGCTGTGTTGTGTTGTGCTATGCTGTGCTGTGTTGTGTTGTGATGTATTTTGTTAGATTGTAGCCTGTTTGTGACAATGGAAGTCTTAAACCCATTCGTTTATTTTAAAGGCCGTGTGTGTGTGTGTGTGTGTGTGTGTGTGTGTGTGTTCGTTCTTTAGTTTAACGTCTTTTCACTGTAAGTGATATTAGACGAAATTGTGTGTGTGTGTGTGTGTGTGTGTGTGTGTGTGTGTGTGTGTGTGTGTGTGTGTGTGTGTGTGTGTGAGAGAGAGAGAGAGAGAGAGAGAGAGAGAGAGATTGTGTCTGTGTGTGCGTGCGAGCGCTTGTGTGAGTATGCGTATGTGTGAGTGAGTGTGTGTGTGTGCGTGTGTGTGCAAGCGTGCGTGCGTGCGAGCGCTTGTGTGCGTATACGTATGTGTGAGTGTGTGTGTGTGTGTGTGTGTGTGTGTGTGTGTGTGAAAGAGAGAGAG
>NC_134895.1:50622740-50637740 GCF_041734735.1 Babylonia areolata | reverse complement strand
TAATATAGTCCACTGCTGTCTGCCGGTTTCGGAGTCATTAAAAAAAATTGTAGGAGGCGATTAACAAATAGTAAAGAGTGGTAACTCTCTCCATTACACAAGGTACACAACTTCAAGTCAGTGATGCTTACGACGGGCGCAATAGCCGAGTGGTTAAAGCGTTGGACTGTCAATCTGAGGGTCCCGGGTTCGAATCACGGTGACGGCGCCTGGTGGGTGAAGGGTGGAGATTTTTATGATCTCCCAGGTCAACATATGTGCAGACCTGCTTAGTGCCTGAACCCCCTTCGTGTGTATACGCAAGCAGAAGATCAAATACGCACGTTAAAGATCCCGTAATCCATGTCAGCGTTCGGTGGGTTATGGAAACAAGAACATACCCAGCATGCACACCCCCGAAAGCGGAGTATGGCTGCCTACATGGCGGGATAAAAACGGTCATACACGTAAAAGCCCACTCGTGTGCATACGAGTGAACGTGGGATTTGCAGCCCACGAACGCAGAAGAAGAAGAAGAAGAAGTGATGCTTACGCTACCGATTCAGCAAGCACACAGGTAAATAAAAGGTACATTGGAACAAACCCAGACACTTCCTCAAAAAAGGAAGCACCGGGCCTGTCCTTATACCGATCATTTGACATGTGCACACAGCAGCAAAGACAGAAGAAATGTGCAAACACAAATTAGCTTTTATTCAAGACTGGCATAGCCTCTTTAATCCTGAATAACCCACACAGAACACATGTGCACATGTCAAATGTGGCTGTGGGGGTAGTTCATACGTTTGTTGGTCTGTTCATCTGTTGATTGATTCATTTATTTAATTAAAACCACGGTGTCTATTCATGACAAGTAAGCTGAGGAGGAGAGAGTGTTGACGGTACCCCTGTTAAATGGTGTTCACCCCAGTATACTCGATTGGTTCTCAACTCTGTCCTGTTGTGTGGAATTTGCCCCAGTCTACCCTATTGGTGCTCCACACTGACCTTTTCTGTGGCGTTTACCCCAGTCTACCCTATTGTAGCCCTGTTATGTGGTGTTCCCAGTCTACCATACTGTCTTTTTGAATGGATCGTCCCCGGTGTTATCAATTATCCAGACTGTAAACAACATTGTAAGCGCCTCTGCCCTCTCGGCTCGAATTTCACACAAAAGTTGTTGAAGGAGTTTACTCGGTGCTTTACCCTTAGCGGGGAGTACAGTCATTTATCTACATTCACCAGGAAGAAGGTATACTGGCGTGGCGAGGGACACCGCTCGTTGAACCCGTGATATCAGTAGGACAAGGTAATAAGTGGAGTGATGGCCTAGAGGTAACGCGTCCGCCTAGGAAGCGAGAGAATCTGAGCGTGCTGGTTCGAATCACGGCACAGCCGCCGATATTTTCTCCCCCTCCATTAAACCTTGAGTGGTGGTCTGTAGAAAAATCCACTTCGGTAGGAAAAACAAATAAAACTGCACGCAGGAAAAAACAACAACAAAAAAATGGGTGGCGCTGTAGTGTAGCGACGCGCTCTCCCTGGGGATAGCAGCCCGAATTTCACACAGAGAAATCTGTTGTGATAAAAAGAAATACAAATACAAAAAAACTCAACCGTCTAAGTATTGTTTCGCGGCATATCCGCAACTGGTAATGACCTGGATACCCGAAACTGAATCTCCAAGGACAGACCTACCGTTCTTTATCAACAGTTTATAACAAGCTGGTGACTACTTTAACTAACAAGACACTGTCATAGGGTTTCGTCCTGATCGCACTTTTCTTTTTTTTTCTTTCTTTTTTTATTTGGTTGGCTTTTTTTGTTGTTTTTTTGGGGTTTTTTGTTCTTTTTTTGCAACGACACGTTGACATCTCATGCACACGTTTTATTCTTTTTTTTTTTTTTTATCTTCTCATAGAATTAAATCTGCACTGCTTTGTAAATCAATGCGATCCCAAATAGCAAACTAGATTAACTGTGTGTATAATTATGTGTGTGTGTGTGGGTGGGTGGGTGGGGGGTGTTATGTGTGGCCTGGCGGGGGAGGTGGATGGTGTTTTACCCATTTTATAGTTATCATCCCGAAATGGGGTGCTGAGCGTTTACAAAGATAGTTTGCGGTAATACCTGGTCGTTCGCGTGTCACCCTAAAGATACACAAGGTCATGTGAATGCGGCTTCGCACACTTTCCCAGTACCCATACTTCCTAGTTCGAATCTTTATGTGAATGTAGCTTCGCACAATCTCCCAGCCCCGTACTTCCTAGTTCGAACTCTCGCCAAATATTAAGCAAGTCTGACTATCTATCATTATACCATTATCCATTTCACAAGCTCTTTTAATTAACGTGCTTTGTGATTGTCATTGTCATGAGCAGTCATCGGGTTTAGGACTAGATTCCAGTTGATTGCTTTCATCA
The DNA here is from genome assembly GCF_041734735.1 of Babylonia areolata. Classification (NCBI taxonomy): domain Eukaryota; kingdom Metazoa; phylum Mollusca; class Gastropoda; order Neogastropoda; family Buccinidae; genus Babylonia; species Babylonia areolata. Next base: position 50,635,338 of record NC_134895.1, on the reverse strand, counting down.
TATTGCTGCTGGCCAGGCATCTGCTTGGCAGATGTGGTGCAGCGCATATGGATTTGTCCGAACACAGTGACACCTCCTTGAGCTACTGATACTGATACTGATCGTATTAGGCTTTACTTCGATGACTTTTCGGTGTGCATTCCGATTTCATGATAAAAGTCTGGGCACTCGCTGTCAGGACCATATAGGCTGTTGGCTCTCAGTCAAATCGATCAGTCAGTCTCGTTCTCTGTCTGTCTGTCTCTCTCATTTTCGTCTCGTCTCCTGTCTTTCTCTCTCTCTCTGTTACTCTCTCTCTCTCTCTCTTTTCCTCTCTATCTTTCTCTCTTTCTGCTTATATGTCTCTCTGTCTGTGTCTTTCTTTCTCTTTCTCTGTCTCTCTCTTTATCTCAGTTTCTCCCTCTCTCTCTCTCCCTCTCTCTCCCCCCTGTCTCTCTCCCTCTCTCTCTCTCTTTTCTATTCTTTTCCTCTACCTCTTAGGAAGGCGGGGTTCATTTGTTTGTTGTTGTCTTCAAATTGTTAAACAACAGATTGCTTGCTGCAAATAAACACACCCATTAAATTGGCTCTGCAATTCATTTTCCCTGCCCGCCTGCCTGCCTGTTTGTACGCCCACCCCTCTCTTTCTCACTCTCTCGTTCACTCTACCTTTGTCTCTGTCTCTCTGTCTCTGTCTCTGTCTCTCTCTCTGTCTCTGTCTCTGTCTCTGTCTCTCTCTCGTTTTTGATTCTGGTCAACCTTGTTCTTTGGATTTATCAATCTGACATGAGTGAGATGAAAATTACGCATGGATACACCCACACCCAAGCACTCGTACGTGTGTGTGTGTGTGTGTGTGTGTGTGTGTGTGTGTGTGTGTGTGTGTGTGTGTGTGTGTGTGTGTGTGTGTGTGTGTGTGCTTGGGAGAGAGAGAGAGAGAGACAGACAGAGAGAGATATATTGAGAGAGGGAGATGGCGGGGCAGAGAAAAAGAGAGAGAGAGCAAGATGGGTTTGTTTCCAGAGATGGAGTTCTCCTGTGACCTCTCGGTTACTGGGGCGTGGGAGGTCTTCAGAAAAACAATGGGAACGCACTTTGCTCTCGCTGTCTATTGCTCAGAAAAGCGACCGACCAACCGCCCGTGATATCACAGAACGGCCGAAAACACATAGGAAAACATAGCACAACATAATATAACATGACACTGCGAAACAAAACATTTACTACCCAACTACGTGCCAGTCAAAACAAAGAAATTTTCAAATCACACAAGAGACCCCCAATAGGAGAAACAAATAACAACAACAGAAAACAAAACAAAACAAAACAAACAAACAAAAAAAAACAACGCCTCAAAAACAACAAAAAATAAACGGAGAGAATCAGAAGTAAAAAAAAAAAAAAAAAAAAAAAAATCAGATGGACACGGTTACAATCTTATTTGATAAGCCAAATTTGTATATAGAAAATAAATACAATCACGTAATTATATATAATTCATCAAAAAAAAAAGACACAAAAATATTGATGGGTAAATAAATATGAAACTAGCAAATCCGGCCTCTCCTCAAACAGCAACAACAAACAAAGAAACAAACAAAGAACGGGCAAGTCCCATTTCCTGAGACAAGCCTAAAGGTGAATACAAAAATAATAACAACAACAACAACAACAAAACAACAACAATAAATAAATAAAATAAAATGAATAGAGTTTGAAGGACAAAAAAAAGAAAGGAAAAAAACAACACAAAAGCTAATAATTGTCAAGCCAAGCCCTGGGGCAGATAAACATGAAAAAAGTCTTTTTTTTAAATTTTATTTTTATTATTATTTTTGTTGTTGTTGTTGTTGTTGTTGTCACGACAGATTACTCTGTGTGAGTAAGAGCTGCTCATCCGGGCATATCGCCGCAGTGCAGCGCCACTATTTTCTGTCTGCAAGTGTATTTGTTTTGCCTATCAAAGTGAGGTGGGTTTGTTTTTTTCCCCATAGCATTTTGCCAGGGACAACCCTTTTTGATGCCGTAAGCTCTTTTACCTGCGCTACGCTTTGTGCATGCCTCGCACGGGACCGGGACCTCGGTTTATCGTCTGATCCGAAATGCTTATGCATATGTGTATTGCATTAATTTAGGAAGATGGGCCGATAAGGCTGAAGTTTCGTTGTTGTTGTTGATGGTTTTATGGTGATAGGGGTGTAGATGGGATTAAAAAAAACAAACAAGAACAAAACAACAACAACAACAAAAAACTATTGGTAGAAACAACGAAATTTCTGTCAAAGAATTTAGATGATTATTAATAATTCATAAGATCATAATTCAAAACTGATAAAGCCCCTAGCATTCTCATGGGGCGTGTAAAATATATCACAAATCTGTTTTATGTATAACAGAAAAGACATAGAAAACACAGATCTTCCACATACATATTTCATGCGTAATAAAACAGAGATGAAGAATATTGATCTTCCATATACATATTTTGTGTTTAATAGAAAAGACACAGAAAAGATAGATCTTCCGCATACATATTCTGTGTGTAATAGAACAGACATAGAAAAGAGATCTTCCGTATACATATTCTGTGTGTAATAGAATAGACATAGAAAACATTGATCTTCCACAAACATATTTTTCTGTAATAGGACATAGAATAGATCTTCCAATACATATTTTGTATGTGATAGAAAAGATACAGAGAGTATAGATCTTGCACGTATATATTTTGTTTATAATAGAACAGACATAGAGAGAATAGATCTTTAACATACGTATTTTGTATGTAATAGAAAAGACATAGAGAGTATAGATCTTTCACATACATATCTGGCATGTAATAGAAAAGGCATACAAAATATAGATCTTCCACATACACATTTTGTTTGTAATAGAACAGACATAGAAAACATAGATCTTCCGCATACACATTTCTGTGTGATAGAAAAAGACACAGAGAGCATAGAACAGACATAGTATACAATTTCGACATACAGAGAAGACATATTGTACATTTTCCACATACATATTTTGTGTGTACTGGAACAGACATAGCAGGGACTCTCCAGTTCACTTCCAGCAATAAGCAAGGCAGAGAAAGGAGGACAAGGAGAAGAAGGAGGAGGAAGAGAAGAAGGACCTGGAGGGGGAGGAGGAGGAGGAGGAGGAGGAGGAGGAGGGGAGCAGTAACAACAACAGCAGCAGCAGCAACAACAGCAACAACAACAACAACAACAGCAGCAGCAGCAACAGGAACAACAACAACAACAACAACAGCAGCAGCAGCAGCAGCAGCAGCAACAACAACAACAACAGCAGCAGCAACAACAACAGTAATTATGTTTATGATAATAATGACAACGAAAATAAGAATAATTTCATTCCCCCAAAATGGAAAACCTTCGTTCAAGATTCACCTCTAGTGCAGAGGTCGCATCCAGTTATTATATTGACGGAAAGCCGTCCACGACAATGAAGAAATGTGCCCCAAAATACCTTCCCCTGTGGAACTGATTTAAGGCCTCGATAATACACCCACCTTAAATGACAATCAACGACAAAAGGAAAGATTAACCCCACCTGCCGTCATAAGCTTCGATTCCAATAGTTTGTTTCCCACTCCCACACCCTTCTTCTGTAAGAAAGACGCTGGGTATCAGAAAACAAAGGAAACAAAGACGTCCCAGGGCAGGAAACAATGACTCTACCCTGCGACTCCACCAATATTAGAGTTTGAGTTCCGATGATGTGTTATTATTTGATCTCATGATATTGGATTCTATTCGAGTGGCCGTCTGAGACTGCTTGATTGCTGTAGCAAAGTAGTAAGAAGATTATTATACCCAGGATTCGTTTGGCACATTTTGCTTCAAGATGGGCAATCGGAAATGCAATGGAGCGATGCGGAGAATCGAATCGAATGGGAAACGGGCGAGTTTCATTTCTTGGGTGATTGTGGTTGATACATTCAATGATATATTCATTCGTGACTGCAGATCACACACACACACACACACACACACACACACACACACACACACACACACACACACACACACACACACACACACACACATATATATATATATATATATATATATATATATATATATATATATTGAGTAAGGGAGATAAACCAGTGATACAGTGACGTAACGAAAAAGAAGGTTGTAGATAGGACATGTCCTTAGAATACCAAGCAGGTCATACACTCGTTCTTAGTATACTGTGGTGTAGCGAAAACGAAGGTTGCTGGATAGGACACGTTCTCAACAACCATCTACCTGAAGATCCAGTCATCAGCCCCATCCATATGTAATATGCAGCTTCTGTTCAAACGAGTGTGTGTGTGTGTGTGTGTGTGTGTGTGTGTGTGTGTGTGTGTGTGTGTGTGTGAGTATGCGCAAGTTTTTTTTTATATATTGATATGCACTTGTATGTTTCCTAATTTCAACTGCATCTGTGTTTGTGTATGATTTTAGATTTATGTTCGTATCCTGTTATGTACTATCCCAACCCCCCCATTCCCCCCCAATATTCCTTGTGACCCCGGCACACTTGGTAATAAAGACATATTCTATTCTGTTCTATTCTATTCTATTCTTATAATCCCAGAAGATGCCACAGCAAGCCCTTCGGTGGCCACCAGACATAAAGAAAAAAACAGAGCATGAGGAAAACTCGACATGACGATGGGTGATGTGGAAACCTATAATTATGGACATTATCCACGATCAGAGACCAGTCACTACACGCTTTACAAACACAGTCATTTGCACAACCTGGGCTGAACCGACTGGGAGCTGCCTTTGGGCGCTCGTCATTCGTTTCCTGTGTCATTTAGTCAGGTTTCAGTCACGCATGCACGTACGCACACACACACACACACACGCACACACACACACACACACACTCACACCCACGCGCGCGCGCACTCACACACACACGCACACACACACTCACGCGCGCGCGCACTCACATACACACACACACACACACACACACACGCGCGCGCGTGCGCCCACACACACACACTCACACGCGCGCGCACTCACACACACGCACAGACACACTCACGCGCGTGCGCACTCACACACACACACGCGCGCGCGCGCGCACACACACACGATGTAGCTTTTAACGTGCATGGCTGTTTATTTTTCCCTACCATGTACGCAGCCGTACGCCGTTTTCCGGGGTGTGCATGCTGGATATGCTGTTGTGTCCATAACCCACCGAACACTGACATTCGACCGTATTTGATCTTCTGCGTGCGTATACACACGGAAGGGGTTCAGACACTGGCGACAGGTCTGCACAGAAGTTAACCTGGGAGATCGGAAAAAAATACAACTCCACCCTTAACCCACCACGTGCGCTGAATCTAGGGATCGAACTCAGGAACCCAGCGCTGCAGCCATTCGACCACCGCACCCGTCGCAGAACGAAGAACAGTTGACAAAGAACTGAAGGAGATTTTCAGTTTCAATTTCTAATAATAATGGTATTTATATAGCGCTGAATCTTGTGCAGAGACAAATCTAAGCGCTTTCTTTCACACCAGCCATTCACACGCATGCATAGTTCTAAAACCGAAGAAACTGAAGACAAGGAAGAGGTAGGGGAGGGAGGCTATCTTGTGAAGAGGTGGGTTTTAAGGCCAGACTTGAAAGAGCTGAGTGCGGAGATCTGACGAAGCGAAAGAGTAAGTTCATTCCAAATACAAGGCCCAGAGAACAGAGAAAGAACAGCGTCCAACAGTGGAGTGTTTGAATCTGGCTATGCGTAAACAGAGTGGATCCGAAGCCGATCTGTTTCTCAAGGAGGTGTAACTGCGTTCGGACAAATATATATATATATATATATATATATACGCTGCACTACATCTGGCGGTCAGATGCCTGACACCAGCATCATCAAACGCGCCTTGAGCGCATACATGTATACAATTGTGTATCTGAGTTGATTTCTTGCACAGAATTTTGTCAGAGGACAAAATTGTTGTTGCAGAAAGATTACATAATCTCCAATTACACTCACTCGAAGGAGGATCAGAGGAGACCTTTTTTTTTTTTTTTTTAAACATTCCATAATTATGATGATATTAATGTGCATGCTCTTTTCAAATTCTCATAAGTTGATTACACTAGAAATAATGAAGGCAAGATTTTTTTTTATTATCAGGCATTGCTATACTAACAAACGGAAGTTTTGTTTTGCTTTCAGAATTGCTAAGTTTTGGAATGCGCTACCTACTAACACAAAATATGCACCAGATATCAACAGCTTAAAAAACAAACAAACAAAACCCAACACAACAACAACAAAAAACTCCTTGATGAAGACCCTAAATTGAAAGACCTTTTCTTTAGATTGAATATAATGTTAGTTTATAAGACAGGCATGCAATCAGACCTAAACAAAGTTGAAAAATAATGAGGGGACACAAATAGGCCGAGATGCCTGAGGCCAAAAAGCCAGTCCCTACTACCACAACTCAGGCCCAACACTTGGCTTATATCACAGACTGACATAATTTTACATTTGGGCCAACAGCAAAGTGAGAGCTGTATTATCAATGGTTTCTCCAGTCAACGGGAAACCAGCTTAGTCTTTTGTGAAGGACTATGACTCAAACTAGGAGGCAAAATTGCACTGGTTCTTAGTGCTGCAGCCTTGTGGGCTAGTTGGCCTTTGGGAACCATCCCAACGCCGACTGTCCTAAAACCCTCTTGGCCTAGAGAGTGGGGATGTATTTGGGCAAGACAGTCTCCACTATAATCAAATAGTCGGAACAGCAGTTGCCTCCTCTGCTGTTCTGATGGTCATGGTCGGACACGACTGACTATCATATACTACTACTACTACTACTACTACTGCTACTACTTTTCAGTGCTCCAGCACACGGGACATGGGTTTATTGTCCAGACTGACCGAATGACTAGACGTTTAGTTTCCTTTTCCAGTCGGGGTAAGGAGAAAAGGGCGAGGGCACGATTCGAACCCAGACCCTCACGGACACTGTACTGGCAGATCAAGCGTCTTGACCATTCTGCCGTCTTCCTTCCCAGTACTGAACAGTACTTTTTTTTCTTTTTTTCTTTTTTTTCTTTCTTTTTTTTTTTTTTTTTACATTTATTTGCTTATTTATCATCATTGTTTTTTTTTGTTTTTTTTGTTTTTTAAAAATTTTTATTTATTTATTTATTTTATTTTCATTATTATTATTATTATTGTTATTGTTGTTGTTATTATTATTATTATTATTATTTATTTATTTATTTATTTATTTATTTATGTATTTATTTATTTTTCAATTATATTATTATCATTTATTTATTTATTTATTTATTTATTTTATTTTATTTATTATTATTTTTTAATTAAAAAAATATTTATTTATTTTTATTTTTTATCTATTTTTTTCTCAAGGCCTGACAAAGCGCGTTGGGTTACGCTGCTGGTCAGGCATCTGCTTGGCAGATGTGGTGGTAGCGTATATGGATTTGTCCGAACGCAGTGACGCCTCCTTGAGCTACTGAAACTGAAACTGAAACCAGTACTGAAGGAGCAGTGCTGTACACTGGGGGAAAGCTGGCCAGGACGGCACAAGACAGGCAGCAGTGGAGATCCCCTGGTGAGCGGCTTTTAGTGACCACAGGACATGAAGAGGAAACAGGTGTTGTTGTTTTTTTCTATCAGAATTGCTCTGGGACAAAACACTCTTACTACTACAACAGTCTGTTTATTTATTTGCTTATTTATCATCATTGTTGTCTTATTTATTTATTTATTTTTAATTATTATTATTTTATTATTATTATTACTACCCATTTTCATATTATAATTATTTATTTATTTATTCATTTATTTATTTATGTAAGCTCATCTATTATTTGTTCACCTTTTTTTTCTCAAGGCCTGACTGAGCGCGTTGGCTTACGCTGCTGGTCAGGCATCTGCTTGGCAGATGTGGTGTAGCGTATATGGATTTGTCCCAACGCAGTGACGCCTCCTTGAGCTACTGAAACTGAAACTTAAAATCCTTGTGTGTGTGTGTGTGTGTGTGTGTGTGTGTGTGTGTGTGAACTTACTTTGTTGATTCTGATAAATATGTGTAAAATGCTGAAAAATATGAATTAAAAGTAAAAGAAGAAAGAAGCGAGAGAGAAAAAAAAATCATTATGTATTTGTTTGAACTCATCTCGTTCATTCTGATATGTGTGAAATGCTGAAAAATAATCCTTAAAAGTACAAGAAGAAAGAAACGAGAGAGAAAAAAAATTTCATTTTGTATGTGTATGAACTTATTTCATTGGTTCTGATATGTGTGAAATGCTGAAAATATAATCAAAAGTAAAAGAAAAAAGACATGAAAAAAGAAAAGAAAAGAAAGGAAGAGGAAATGACAGTATGATTTCAGCCTTTGCATTAGCTTATGTTCCCAACGTCAGTCAGACCCTTCAAGTAGCTGATGATGTGAAGCGAAGATCCGAAATACTAGTTTTCACAGGATATCATTCTGTTTTAACTCTTTCCATACGAACGGCGAAAGAGACGACGTTAACAGCGTTTCACCCCAACTACCATCATCAAAATATTGCAAGCGGAAGGCTCTTATACTGAAGAGGTGAATGTTGACAAAGAATACCACAATTCTGACGACGGAAGCTAAAGGTTGGGTCATTCAGACACCCACTGGACATCCGAGGGGTCTGTGTAGAGGAGAAGAGAGGACTGGCCGTACTGAGTGAGTTAATAGTTTACGTCATAATTTTTGGAGGATTTTTTTTTTTTTTCAAAGGCGCACTTGCACCTTCAGAGTAATTGATGGTGAAAATAAGAATGGTTTAGCGTCAAGTAAATTCCTTACGTTTGGCACAAATGTGGCGCCATAGGGTCAGACGGTCGTCAAAATGAATTATTGTGTCTTCATAGCGTCCTCATGGTAAATCGGATTCGAAATTAATAACTGTGGCACCGCCTGCACGTGCGCGCACGTCAAAGGGCAAGAATTTCCATTATTGATTAACCAGGCTGCAGATCTCATGTCCGAAGCAAAAAATCACAATTTACCGATGATGCCAACAGCTGAATTTTATCAATTATTAAGATGACGGGTGTAATAGCCGAATGGTTAAAGCGCTGGACTTTCAATCTGAGGGTCCTGGGTTCGAATCTCGGTGCACCTGGTGGGCAAAGGGTGGAGATTTTTCCGATCTCCCAGGTCAACGTATGTGCAGACCTGCTAGTGCCTGAACCCCCTTCGTGTGTATGCGCACGCAGAAGATCAAATACGCACGTTAAAGATCCTGTAATCCATGTCAGCGTTCGACGGGTTATGGAAACAAGAATATACCCAGCATGCACACCCCCGAAAACGGAGAATGGCTGCCTACATGGCGGGGTAAATAAATAAAAACGGCCATACACGTAAAATGTTACATGTCTGTGAGAGTGTGTATGCGTGTGCGTCTGAAATCTGATTGAATGACACAGGAAACGAATGATGAGCGCCCAGTGGCAGCCGTCAGTCGGCTCTACCCAGGTAGGCAGCCTGTGGTGCAAATGTCCCCGTGTATGTAAAGCGCTTAGAGCTTGGTCTCTGACCGAGGATATATAAGTATCCACATCAATCAAAGATCGAATTAATTGTTTGTTTTTGTGTTTCTATGCCACCTCTTTCGCAGCATTCATAATGCCAATAAAATGGGTTTACTTTAGTAACAAAACATATTGTTGTCAAAACTACACAGAACTGTGTACTCTGTCTCTGTCTCTCTTTCTTAACACGCACGCACACACACACACACACACACACACACACACACACACACACACACACACACACACACACTATACAATTATATATATATATACATAGTGTGTGGGAGGGGCGGGAGGGGCGGGGGGTGCATGCATCAGCGCGGGCGCGCGCGCGTGTGTCTGTGTAGGTCATCTTCTGGCAACATAATCGTCGATTCAAATTGTAATTATTTCTAATTGTTGATCTTACAATATGGCCCTTTTTTCTGTCAAACTGAAAAAAGAATCAGAAACGATTTCCTCATACAATTTCAATTTGTTGGTTTGGCTTTATGCGTTCATAAAGCTATTACTTCATTCCTGTGGAAGGGAGGGGGTGGGAGTTGGGGGTCTTCGTGTTTTTCTTTCTTTCTTTCATTTTTTTTTAACTCACTCAGTACGGCCAGTCCTCTCTTCTCCTCTACACAGACCCCTCGGATGTCCAATGGGTGTCTGAATGACCCAACCTTTAGCTTCCGTCGTCAGAATTGTGGTATTCTTTGTCAACATTCACGTCTTCAGTATAAGAGCCTTCCGCTTGCAATATTTTGATGATGGTAATTGGGGTGAAACGCTGTTGACATCGTCTCTTTCTCCGTTCGTATGGAAAGAGTTAATGCATGAATTTCATATTGCAGTGGATTCAGAATTGACGACAGGACGATTCACTTGTCAGCCGTTAATTGTGGTGCCGTCGTTGGCTCCAGGAAATGACGACTGGGAGACTGACAGTTCAAACCCCATCCCATCACAAAGTCCCACAGTGTCTGTGTTGATTTTTCTCCACCTCCATTGGAACCCGTTTACCTCCGAAAACGGAGTATGGCTGCCTACATGGCGCGCGGGGGGCGGTTAAAAACGGTCATACACGTAAAAGCCCGCTCGTGTACATACAGAGTGAACGTGGGAGTTGCAGCCAACGAACGAAGAAGAAGAAGAAGAAGAAGCAGAAATAACTCGTTCAAAATCTGTGTATACTACGGGCTCAGATTCAAAGATAAATGTCTAACATTAAAAACAATAGTACATGAACTGAGCTGAGAGCGAACGTGAGCGACCGACTGAACAAGTCAACGCGCGAGAAAGTTAACCCTTTCACCGCCAGTCAATTTAGAGTGCAAAATTCCCTTGTGCTACAGACACAGAAAATAAGGTGTCTAATAATAGCTAGGAATTCTCCCTGCAATGTGTAGAAAATATAACCTGTCCTACCATAGAACATTAAGAGCAGTAGGTTCATGGATAACAGACCCATAATCTGATCACCCTTCAGTGACATGGGTCCTCTACCCTAGCTGCTGCATAAATGCGAGCTTGGCAGTGAAAGGGTTAAGAGAGAGTAGAAGGCTAGGGCTGTGTCGGTCGGGTGTATTCCCGGGGACCGCTACGGTAGCCGGATTTGGCCTAGCTGGAGATACGAACACACCAGTGGCCTGCGCCCCATCTCCCCTATCAGCTAACAGAACATCCCTCGGTAGCCCAGCTAAAATTGCGCCCAACAGCAACCTCCCACAACACGACAATTTTCATCAGCATACTGATGTTGGTCGTTAAGTGGAAGAAGAAGAAGAAGAAGAAGAAGAAGAAGAAGAAGAGAGAGAGAGAGAGAGAGAGAGAGAGAGAGAGAGAGACAGAGACAGAGACAGAGACAGAGAGAGTGAGACACAGAGAGAGAGGGGGGGGGAATACAGACAGAGAAAGACAAAGACATACATACATACATACATACATGCATACACATACATACATACATACAGACAGATAGACTGTATCTCTCACACACCTACACACCTCCACGCCCACACACACACACACACACACACACACACACACACCACCTACCTGCAGGCGTGTCCATTTAATGAATGTCAAACATAAAGGCCACTCACAAACTGTCCTGCCTGAAGCACGCTCACCCGTCCAGTTGCCGAAAAAAAACCACATCGAAAAAAACAAACACTCACCCACTCTCACACTCCCCCAAACACACGCCTACACACACGCACACGCACGCGCGCGCGTGCACACACACAGACACACACACACACACACACACACGCACACGCACACGCACACACACACACTCACTCACACACACACGCAAACACACACACACGCGCGTGCACACGAACACACATGTATACACACACGCGCGCGCACAAAGAGAGAGAGAGAGAGAAACAGACAGACAGACAGACAGAGAGGATGAGAGAGACATTCACAGATTGAGACAGGGACACAGAGGCAAACAGACACACTGACACACAGACAGGCACACTGACACACAGACAGATAGACAGATATAGAGACAGACAGTGACAGACAGAGACAGAGAGACAGAGACAGAGGGAGAGAGAACATCTTTGACAAGCATTTAGTTGACGCTAGACAGATATAGAGGCAGGGACACAGAGATACAGAGAGAGACAGAGGCAGACAGAGACAGAGAGACAGAGAGTGACAGACAAAGACAGACAGAGACATGAGGGAGAGACAAGCACTTATTTGACGCTGGACAGAGATAGAGACAGAGATACAGAGACAAGCACTTATTTGACGCTGGACAGAGTAGAGACAGAGATACAGAGAGAGGCAGAGACAGACAGAGAGACACAGGAAGAGAGACAGACAGACAGAGAGACAGAGACAGACGCAGTCAGACAAGAGAGAGAGAGAGAGAATCTTCGACAAGCATTTTATTTGACGCTGGACAGAGAGAGAGAGAGAGAGAGAGAGAGAGAGAGAGAGACAGGGACACAGACAGAGAGACAGAGAGAGACAGAGGGAGAGAGACAGACAGAGACAGAGAGACAGA
>NC_134895.1:50582740-50617740 GCF_041734735.1 Babylonia areolata | reverse complement strand
TGCTGCTGTCAGGCTTTTGACTAGCTGATATGGTGTAGCGTATATGGATTTGTCCGAACGCAGTGACGCCTCTCTGAGAAACTGAAACTGAAACAATGATCCCGAAACCTAGTTTGGTCTTGGGGGAAGGGGGTGGGGATGGTGGGGTGGGGTGGGGGTGGGGGTGCGGGGAAGGGGGGGGGAGGGCGTGGGGGGTAGGGGGGGCGTGAGGGTTGTGGGGGGGGAGGGGGGGTCGTGGGGGGTTGAACTGATGAACGCATCAGCAGCATTCTCCATGTCTGGTGGTCGAGGAACAGGGCCTGAGTTTGGGCAAAGCTCCTCTCTGTCCGCTCATGGTTGTCTTTTTTTAATTTTATTTATTTATTTTATTCTGTTTCATTTTATTTATTTATTTATCTATTTATTTATCCATTTATTTTTATTTTTGTACGCTTATAGTTGACTTCATTAAGGTTTTGCGCCTTATAAATATTATTATTATTATTATTAATAGTTCTTTTTTATGTATTTATCTATTATTTATTTATTTATTTACTTATTTCTTTGTATTTTATTTATTTTATTTAAAAAAAAAAAAAGATATATATATATATTTTTTATTCACAAGGCCTAAGCGCGTTGGGTTGGCAGATGTGGTGTAGCATATATGGATTTATCCCAACGCAGTGACGCCTCCTTGAGCTACTGAAACTGAAACTGAAACTGTTCTCTCAGTGATGCTGTCTGCTGATTTCTTCAGCTGCATGCCTAGCTAACTTCCTCCCTCCCCCCCCCCTCCGGCCCCCTGCACTGTTCCTTGAGAGGGTGGCATTGGAGAGTCAGTCAGATTTTGTCCCGTGGACATACTACATTCCCTCCCCCCCCTATTAGCTGTAGAGTGATTGCCTAGAGGTAACTCGTCCGCCTAGGAAGCGAGAGAAATCTGACCTCGCTTGTTCGAATCACGGCTCAGTCGCCGATATTTTCTCTCCCTCCACTAGATCTTGAGTGGTGGTCTGAACGCTAGTCATTCGGATGAGACGATAAATCGAGGTCCTGTGTGCAGCATACACTTAGCGCACGTAAAAGAACCCACGGCAATAAAGCGGTTGTTCTTGGCAAAATTCTGTAGAAAAATCCACTTCGATAGGAAAAACAAATAAAACTGCTCGCAGGAAAAAATACAAAAAAACCCGGATGGCGCTGTAGTGTAACGACGCGCTCTCCCTGGGGAGAGCAGCCCGAATTTCACACAGAGAAATCTGTTGTGATAAAAAGAGAAGTACAAATACATTCAAATACAAATACAACAGGTCTTAGGATTGTCAGGTTTTTCTCATTCTTTTTTTTTTGTCATTCACTGTCATTATTTCATTTTATCTGAACATTTCAAGAGCAGTTTGAGGCATCGAACACGTTTTTCTGTATGTGGATGTTTCGATATGCTTCCGGTGTGTGTGTGTGTGTGTGTGTGTGTGTGTGTGTGTGTGTGTGTGTGTGTGTGTGTGTGTGTGTGTGTGTGTGTGCGTGGTGTGTGTGTGTGTGTGTGTGTGTGTGTGTGTGTATGTGTGTGTGTGTGTGCTTTTGTGCCCACGTATTCGTGCGCTGATATAGCAAAACAAACCAGAATGTGTGATCCCAAGGAAGAAAAAAAAAAAGAAAAAAAAAGTGTGATGTCAAGCTTGCTCATGCCGCAGAGCGGCGGAATCTATGCATGGGAGATAACAGCGAGTTCACTGACGAATTGGTTATTGTGAAGAGTTGTGTTCCTTCCACTGACGAATTGGTTATTCTACCGCGTAGAGAGAGAGAGAGAGAGAGAGAGAGAGAGAGAGAGAGAGAGAGAGAGTAACGAAGTGTAAATATCAGTCACGAAGTGTAGACATCAGTCACGAAGTGTAGACATCAGTCACAAAGTGTAGACATCAGTTACGACGTGTAGACATCAGTCACGAAGTGTAGACATCAGTCACGAAGTGTAAACATCAATCACGTGGTGTAGACATCAGTTACGACGTGTAGACATCAATCACGTGGTGTAGACATCAGTCACGAAGTGTAGACATCAGTCACGAAGTGTAGACATCAGTCACGACGTGTAGATATCAGTCACGAAGTGTAGACATCAGTCACGAAGTGTAGACATCAGTCACGAAGTGTAAACATCAGTCACGAAGTGTAGACATCAGTCACGAAGTGTAAACATCAGTCACAAAGTGTAGACATCAGTTACGACGTGTAGACAACAGTCACGAAGTGTAAACATCAGTCACGAAGTGTAAACATCAATCACGTGGTGTAGCCATCAGTCACGAAGTGTAGACTAGTCACAAAGAAGTGTAAAGATCAGTCACGAAGCGTGTAAATATCGGTCACGAAGTGTAAACATCAATCACGAAGTGTAAACATCAGTCTTATCCTTTCAGTTACGTGCCTCCTCGTTTAAAAATTTTATTTATTTATCTCTTTATTTATTTTACTTATCTTGTATTGTCTTGTCTCATGGTATCTTCTACCTACATCATGCCCTACAAATGTTGTAAGTTTCAGTTTCAGTTTCTCGAGGAGGCCGTTGCTGCGTTCTGACAAATCCATATACGCTACAACATGTCTGCTATGCGGATGCCTGACAGTTAGCAGTTGCATACCCTATGTACTAGCCAGGCCTTAAGTGCATGCCTATACATTTGTGTACCTATCAAAGTGGTTTTCTTCTACAGAAAGTTACCAGAGGCCAACACTTTCGTTACCATGAGTTCCTCGTAATTGCGCCAAGTGCGTGCTGCACACGGGGACTCTGTTCGTCGTCTCATCCGAATGAGTGCATACATGCTCCGTTTTTTGTTGTTTTTTCCAGTCAAACTGTGTAGAAAAGTAAAAGGCGAGAGCGGGATTCGAACCCAGACCCTCACGGACACTGTACTGGTAGATAAGCGTCTTTATCACCCTGCCACCTCCCTCCCTATACTGTTGTAAGACAGTGACCCATAGACATTTACACCCTGAAAGGTCTGAGCCCTATTGTCGTATCATGAGTATGTGTGTAGCGGGAGGGAGGGGTGGGAGGGTAGTCTATCGTCAGCTATTAGGAATTCTTATTTGACTAGTTTTCATCTGTTGCGCATGATAATTTTATATTGGTGTTTACAACGAGCCTGTGATTGCACAACTTAATTTCCATGTGGATTAATAAACTGTTTTTGATTTTTTTTAAATTTTGATTTGAGCACGTCGTAAGGCAGTGACCCATAGGCATTTAGAATAGAATAGAATAGAACAGAATAGAATAGAATAGAATATGTCTTTATTACCAAGTGTATCAGGGTCAAAAGGAATATTGGGGGGGAGGGGGGGATAGTACATAACAAGACACGAACATAAATGGAAAATCATACACAAACACAGATACAGTAGAAATTAGGATACATACAACTGCATATCATTATAAAAACTTTTGCATACTCACACATGCACGCACTGCACACACACACACACACACACACACACACACACACACACACACGCACGCACCCCCCCACACACACACACACACACAAAACTCTCTCTTTCTCTCACACACACACACACACACACACACACACACACGCATACACACACACACACACACACACACACACACACACACACACACACGTTTCAACAGAAGCTGCATATTACATGTGGATGGGGCTGATG
Organism: Babylonia areolata; assembly: GCF_041734735.1. Classification (NCBI taxonomy): domain Eukaryota; kingdom Metazoa; phylum Mollusca; class Gastropoda; order Neogastropoda; family Buccinidae; genus Babylonia; species Babylonia areolata. The sequence continues at coordinate 50,614,065 of NC_134895.1, read as the reverse complement.
ACTAGATCTTCAGGTAGATGGCTGTTATTGCACAATTCTATTTATCATACTGGATTTGTTCGAGAGACAGGGCATTGACTGCTTTGGGGAAAAAAGTTATTGGCGAAGCGACTGGTTTTCGTCCTTATACTTCTGTACCGTCGACCAGAAGGGAGCATCTTGAAAAAATCCCAAAAGCTGGATGTGAAAGGTCCATGAAAGGTCTGAGCAAGCCGTAAGACAGTGACCCATAGACATTTACCCCCACGGAGGTCTAAGCAAGTCGTTGGCCTGACTTCACCTGTTGGGTTTTCGTTTGCCTGGCCTATCCTTCTAATAAGTCCTCTACTTAATCCCTGCACACTCCTTATTAATCTCCCTTTGATCTTGGCCCACATGAACTTTGGGTGAGAGTACTGGCTTCTTTGCTGAGAAGTGTATGAAGATTGAAAGAAAGTTTCTTTGTTCTTTCAAGCAGTGCTCGTGTGTGTGTGTGTGTGTGTGTGTGTGTGTGTGTGTGTGTGTGTGTGTGTGTGTGTGTGTGTGTGTGTGTGTGTGTGTGTGTGTGTGTGTGGCTTTGGATCCAATATTTGTCGGCGTCTCCACGAGGACACTCTGAACGTATGAAGATCGAAGACATAATGTGACCAGACGTGATGATTTTTTTGTGTCTGTTTGTTCTGCCTCTGTCTCTCTGTCTGTCTGTTTCTAACACACATACATACGAACGCACACACACACACACACACACACACACACACACACACACACACACACACACACACACACACACACACACACACACACACACACACACACATAAACAAACAAACAAACAAAAGCACACATACACGCGCACGCGCAACACACTTTTAGTGAAAAGATGTGACAAGGATAACAAAAGATCATTACGTATTGAACAACCCAAAAAAGAAAATCTCAACGTGTGATTGACAATAACCCTTTACGTTTTGGACTCCATAATCATCACCTTTTTCCTTCCAGTTCACAACTGAGGGAACGTTCTATCAGTGTAAGCTGTTCACCTCTTTTGAGCCTAATCGGCTTTCCGGATTAATTAAACTCCTTACGCGATACACGGCCGACTGTATTGGCGAATCTAACGTGTGTAGTCTGTCCAAACAGCCAGTGGTAAACACAGACCACCACTCACTCGCTGGGTAATATCACTGAAGCTTTCGTGATGATTTTGCAGTTTGAACACAGACAATGACTGCATGGGACAGATGGCAATGGAGGTCTCTGGCGACGGTCTATTGTGCCACAGGCACGAAGAGAGTTAATTTAACCAAATAGTTACCGAACTTCAGGCAATGGTAACGTGAAGTTGACGACTGTTTATTCTTATATATTGGATTTCCTTGACCGTACCGAAGAAAAGCTTTAACATCTGTTTTTCGTCTTAACTCTCTCCATACGAACGGCGAAAGAGACGACGTTAACAGCGTTTCACCCCAATTACCACCATCAAAATATTGCAAGCGGAAGGCTCTTATACTGAAGAGGTGAATGTTGACAAAGAATACCACAATTCTGACGACGGAAGCTAAAGGTTGGGTCATTGAGACACCCACTGGACATCCGAGGGGTCTGTGTTGAGGAGAAGAGAGGACTGGCCGTACTGAGTGAGTTAAAGAAGCAGAAATGAAACGATTGCCAAGGTCGGTGTAATTCATTCAATCAGGCGGTCGATGATTCAGCGATGAGATTAGCTAATTGCGAAATCTCGATTCCTTTTTTGGGGGGAGATGCTGTGACATTTGTGCTGTAACTGGGTTATAATATACAGCCCTTGCTGTTTTTTTCGGTGCTGACATGTTGTTTTGGTGGTAAAAACAAAACCGCCCTTTTGTTTCAACATGAAACAAAATAAGATGAGTGCTTCCGGCTGAAACAAAGCGCTATGCCCAGAACCTCATAATCTGCAGTGGGAGTTTCGGCGGTTTTATTCTAATTGTCTTATTTTATTTTATTTTATCATACTCACTCCACGGCAAATACGCAGTAGACATTGCAGTGATTATCACAAGAATATCCTGGTAATTTTTTTTTTTTTTCGTATTTCAACTGACTCCCGAACAAAGGGAGAAAAGCAACAACAACAACAAAATCGAAAAATCGACACAGAAAATATTAACCTGTTCGAATGGCAAGAGGGGTTTCCTTTTTCTAACAACCATAGACATATACAGCGAGACGTCCGGGAAGCCAGGAAAGACAACCCGAGACGAGCCATAGTCAGCTCATGGAGGGTAAACGCCCAGTGGTCATTGACAATGGATCCGGTTTTCTCAAGGCTGGGTTTGCGGGCGGAAAAGCGCCCACGGTCATCTTCCCAGCTGTGGTGGGCAAGAAGAAACCTCGATGCCGGGTAAGTATGGTTTGGTTGTTGTTGTTGTTGTTGTTTTTTTCTGCTGTACCGTTTGATTCTCTCTCTCTCTCCCTCTCTCTCTCTCTCTCTCGATGTAGATTAGCAAGGACAGGTTGGAAGAGAAGAAGCTCGCATTTATGCACAGGAGTGGTAGAGGACCCATGTCACCGAAAGGTGACCCATCCATTGGTCTGTTATCCATGAACCTACTGCTCTTTATGTTCGGTGGTAGGATAGAAGATCATGAAAGATCGTTTTGGTTCGTCAAACTGTCACTCGCTGACTCGCTATCTGTCCTGGTAGGTTTGTCGGTCAATTGACGCTTTCGACTTGTGGTGTTTAGAAAGTCTTGACGACTAAAGCTTTCCGTTTCAAAATGTATAAAGATGGCAAAAGTTTGTCACAAAACATAAAGCTTTACCACCTCAATCAATCTTTGTTGTTTTAGTCTGCCTTTCTAAGTATACATCCGTAGATAAGATTTTAATTTTGTATGCAGATGCAGAAAGCAAGGTGATCGTCACTATCTTTTGATGGTAATATCCCTTCATCTGACACCATCTGTGCCTTTGATCGTCATTATCTTTTGATGGTAATATCCCTTCATCTGACACCATCTCTGCCTTTTGCTCTTCACTGAAAACTCGTCTTTATATATATATATATTAATTTGTAAGCGCTGTCTGTTTCCTGCTTCCCCAGCCCCGCCCCATGCTTGCCAAGTCACTTCGTATGTATGTCAAATAAGAGAGACGCACTGACACTGATACAGACACTGACACTAGTTAATTGAATAGGCCACAGCCCCTTTCAATGGGGGTTCACAGTCGACAGATACATTATTATTTACACGAGAGACCCCCAAAAAACAACAACAACAACAACAACAAAAACCCAAAAAAAACAAACAAACCCCAAACAAACAAAGAAACAAAAAAAAAAAAACCAAAACAAAAAAACATACATGAGTAATTAGCAAACGAAAATCGAATAAGAGAGAGTGAGAGAGAGAGGGGGGGGGGGTAGGTGTTGGCAGAGAGAGAGAGAGAGAGAGAGAGAGAGAGAGAGAGAGAGAGTGTGTGTGTACATGGACATGAATGGTTCACGTAATTTGTAAAATTATTTCATTTTAAGCGCCTTGAGCTCTTAGAGAGAAAGGGCTCTATACAAATGTACATGATTATTATGATTATGATGATGATGATGGTTATTATTATTACAACTACTGCTACTACCGCTATTGCTGCTGCTGCTTCTTCAACATCAACAACAACAACAACAACAACAACAACAACAACTACTACTACTTATTTTCATGTTATTTTATTTATCTATTTTTCACTATCATTCCGAAGTATGCTCTTTGGGAGCTGGCTTTGATCGTAGGAGCTTACAATATGGGCGCTGAGATGACGGAATGGGGTCACGCGCACTGTTAGCAGTGTATACTTTAGGCGAAATTTACATTCTGCCACATGACAGTTGTTGGCTCGGTACATTCCAGGTTAAAGGCTGAAAAAGCCTACAAGCCTTTTTTTTTTTTTTGATCTTTTGTTCCAGTTCAGTTTCAGTTTGTTTCTCAAGGAGACGTTACCGTGTTCGGTCAAATCCATATACGCTACACTACATCTGCTAGGCAACTATGCCTAACCAGCAGCATAACCCGACACGTTTAGTCAGGCCTCGAGTGCATGCATAATATATATATATATATATATATATATATATATATATATATATATATATATATATATATGTTTGTGTACCTGTCCGAGTATATTTTCTTCTACATGATTTTTTTTTTGCCAGAGGACAACACTTTTGTTGCCATGGGCTCTTTTTCAGTGCGCCAAATGGTTTATCGTCTGTCTCATCCGAACGACTTAACGCTCAGGTTGATTTTCCAGTGGCCAAACTTGGGAGAAAGGGCGAGAGAGCAGGAGAAAGGGCGAGAGAGCAGGAGAAAGGGCGAGAGAGCAGGAGAAAGAGCGAGAGAGCAGGAGAAAGGGCGAGAGAGCAGGAGAAAGAGCGAGAGAGCAGGAGAAAGGGCGAGAGAGCAGGAGAAAGAGCGTGTGAGCAGGAGAAAGGGCGAGAGAGCAGGAGAAAGAGCGAGTGAGCAGGAGAAAGAGCGAGTGAGCAGGAGAAAGAGCGAGTGAGCAGGAGAAAGAGCGAGTGAGCAGGAGAAAGAGCGAGAGAGCAGGAGAAAGGGCGAGAGAGCAGGAGAAAGAGCGTGTGAGCTGGAGAAAGGGCGAGAGAGCAGGAGAAAGGGCGAGAGAGCAGGAGAAAGGGCGAGAGAGCAGGAGAAAGAGCGAGTGAGCAGGAGAAAGGGCGAGAGAGCAGGAGAAAGGGCGAGAGAGCAGGAGAAAGGGCGAGAGAGCAGGAGAAAGAGCGAGTGAGCAGGAGAAAGGGCGAGAGAGCAGGAGAAAGAGCGAGCGGGAGAAAGGGCGCAGAAGAAAGGGTGAAAGAGCAAGAGAAAGGGCGAAGGAGAAAGGGCGAGAGAGCAGGAGAAAGGGTGAAAGAGCAGGAGAAAGGGCAAGGGGAAAGAGCGAGAGAGCAGGAGAAAGGGAGAGCGGGAGAAAGAGCGAGTAAGCAGGAGAAAGGGAGTGGGAGAAAGAGTGAGAGAGCAGGAGAAAGGGAGTGGGAGAAAGAGCGAGTGAGCAGGAGAAAGGGAAAGCTGGAGAAAGAGCGAGAGAGCATGAGAAAGAGAGTGGGAGAAGGAGTGAGAGAGCAGGAGAAAGGGAGTGGGAGAAAGAGCGAGAGAGCAGGAGAAAGGGAGTGGAAGAAAGAGCGAGAGAGCAGGAGAAAGGGAGTGGGAGAAAGAGCGAGAGAGCAGGAGAAAGGGAGTGGGAGAAAGAGCGAGAGAGCAGGAGAAAGGGAGTGGGAGAAAGAGCGAGAGAGCAGGAGAAAGGGAGCGGGAGAAAGAGCGAGAGAGCAGGAGAAAGGGAGTGGGAGAAAGAGCGAGAGAGCAGGAGAAAGAGAGTGGGAGAAAGAGCGAGAGAACAGGAGAAAGGGAGTGGGAGAAAGAGCGAGAGAGCAGGAGAAAAAGCGAGAGAGCGGGAATCGAAGCGAGACCATTATTCTATGAGGGTGTGGAGGGGTAGGAAGTGGTGGAGGGGGATGTGTGTGTGTGTGGGGAGGGGGGGGGAGGGGGCATGGGGGGGGGGAGGGGAGGACACTAACTGTTGGACATGGGGATGCATTGACGTTTCAGCGGCAGTCCCTGGCCGACCAGTACGCAGGGGAAGAGGCGGTGCAGCAGAGGAGCAACATGACGCTCCGCCACCCCGTGGAGCGGGGCGTGGTCAGCCAGTGGGGCGAGATGGAGATGGTGTGGGACCACGCCTACCACCGCCTGCCGGCCAGCCCCCACCAACACCCCGTGCTGATCACCGGAGACCGCCCTCAACCCCGCCCCCAACCGGCGGAGGACGGTGGAGACGTTCCTGGAGACCTTCCGGGCGCCCGGGGTGGTGGTGGCTGACACCCCCTCCCTGTGCCTCTACGCCGCGGACAGGGGGCACAACTCCTCCTCCTCCTCCCCTCATCCTTCCACCGGCCTGGTCCTGGAAGTCGGCTACAACGCCAGCAGCGCCGTGCCCATCGTGGGCGGGCGGGTGATACGGGAGGCGGTCAGCAGGCTGGACCTGGGCGGCAACGACCTCACCGTCTTCCTGCTGCGGCTGGTGGAGTCTCGAGGGTCCTTCTTCCCGCCCGCCAAGCGGCCGCTGTTCGCCGAGGTGAAGGAGAAGCTGTGCTACGTGGCCATGGACTTCGCCAAGGAGGAGGAGACCGTCAAGCTTTTCGCCGGCCGCCCGCAGACCTCGGGCATCAGGCAGTCCTACAACCTGGCTGGGGACACCGTCACCTTGGAGACGGAGCGGTTCCAGTGCCCGGAGTCCCTCTTCCAGCCCAACTGGCTGCGGGTGGATGCCAAGGGCGTGCACCAGCTGGTGCACAGCGCCATTGACAAGTGCCCGGCCGAGGTTCAGCCTCTGCTGTACGAGAACGTCATCGTGACTGGTGGCTCCATCTGCTTCCCTGGCTTCGTGGAGAGGCTGGACTCGGAGTTACGCCGCCTGTGCCCCCAGGGTTGGGCGGTGCAGGTCCACGCTCCACACTCCCCCAAGTACCTGGCGTGGAGGGGAGGCTCTGAGTTCTGTCTGTCTGAGGGTGTGGAGGACAGGTGGATCACCTTGAAAGAGTACCAGGAAATAGGGGAGAACGTTTTGGAGAAAAAGCGCGGTATTTTCAAAGTGGAGGAAGACGATGACAACGAAAAAGCCGACAGAGACGTTAAGGAGACCACCCCCTCCAGACAGGGCCACTATCCACGCAGTTTCCACACACCCTTCACCAGCTTCAGTAGAAACTCCTCACGGATGACCAGCAGCACCCCCAGCAGTTCTCTGTACAATAGGACCTCACAGTTCTCGTCCGCCGCTTCCACCCCTCTGTCAGGCCACACCACTCCGGCAGCCACCTTCCAGCCGGCTGGATCCGAATGTCACAGAGGCACAATGTACAACAGAGCCAACAGATCCACAACACCAGACAGACGGTTGAATCTGACCTCCGGTCAGTCCAGCCCACGCACGAGTCCTAAACTAAAGGACGAAGTCCGGCCCAAGTCTCCCAGCGTGTACGACCACACGCTTTTCCAGCCCACGCTCCCCAAAACTCCAGAAGTGAGCGATGACGAGGAAGAAACCACGCCGCCTGAGGACGGACAAGACAGCGGAGCAGCAGCCACCGGAGCTCGCAAACTGTCCTTCGTGGACTTTGCCAGCTTCCGGAAAATGTCTCTGTTCGATCACCTGATGGACGAGGTGGCCACGCTGTCTCCGCGGTCAGACGACGTTGGTGACGATGGAGACCCAGACAGAGACCCCCACAACGGACTTCCCGCTGCTTCCTGGCAGGGTGAGGGTGAGGAGGGGGGCCTGCTGCCGAGTCGTGGCCTGTCCAACCTGACGCGGAACGAGACCATTGACGTCGGCTCCTTCAAGAAGATTGGCTCGCCTCGCTGGGAAAAACCCGGAAAGCGTGAAGCACCGAGAGCTGGCCGTGTGACCAGGGACCTCAAGCTGCACCTGCTGCCTGTGATCGAGATCACCACCTGCCCCACCCCGCACGGTAGTGCCTCTTCTGTGTCCGACACGGAGGAAGCTGTAGATTACGAACCCAGAAAGGTCACGTTTAAGTTTGATGACTGAAGCAGATCGCAACAGTTTCCTTTTCCACTGTAGTCATTCGGATGATACCATTAAATGACGTACTGTGTATAGCATGCACTTAGCGCATGTAAAAGAACCTACGGCAACAAGAGTAATGTCCCTGGCAAAATTCTGTAGAAACAACAACACTTTGATAGGAAAAAAAAAACGCCTGCAGGCAGGAAAAAACAGAAAAAAAGAGAAAGAAAAAAAAAGAGGGGCGCTGCACTATTCCGATGCGCTCTCCCAAGGGAGAGCAGCCCTAACTTCACACAGAGAAATCTGCTGTGACAAAAAGAGTAATACAATGCACTACAATACTGCGTTGAGTTTATTTTATTATTTTTATTTTTTTTATTTTATTTTTTTTACACTGTCGTGCTTGTTTGAGTGGCCCCAGTAAAGAGATGACTAAAACCCACCGCATACACACGGCTGAGTGGCTGTATTGTTTTTGTGGCACAATGCCAACTGTGCGTCTTCTTCTGGAGCTGGTCTCACTCACATGAGCAGCCAATCAATGCATTGTGATTGACTCTTCTTTCTTCGTACTTCTTTGAATATTTCTCAAAGAACTTCGTTTATTCTTGGGGAAGAAAGACGAATATCACGAAGATATGTGGAGTGGTGGCCTCGAGGAAACGCATCCGCCTAGGAAGCGAGAGAATCTGAGCGCGCTGGTTCGAATCACGGCTCAGCCGCAGATATTTTCTCCCCCTCCACCAGACCTTGAGTGGTGGTCTGGACGCTAGTCATTCGGATGAGATGATAAACCGAGGTCCCGTGTGCAGCATGCACTTAGCGCACGTAAAAGAACCCACGACAACAAAAGAGTTGTTCCTGGCAAAATTCCGTAGAAAAATCCACTTCGATAAGAAAAGCAAATAAAACTGCACGCAGGAAAAACAACAACAACAACAACAACGACAAAAAACAACAAACAACAAACAATAAAACACACACACAAAAAATGGTGGCGCTGTAGTGCAGCGACGCGCTCTCCCTGGGGAGAGCAGCCCGAATTTCACACAGAGAAATCTGTTGTGATAAAAAAAATACAAATACAAATACAAAAGGACAATTAGATTATAAAAAAAAAGGAAAGAAGAGGTAAATATGCCGTTTCAGGGAAAGGTCGCTGTCAAGAAGAACGCCAAGGTCACGGACACATTCAGAAAACTTGATTTCGCGATCAGCCAATGGGAGTGAAGCAGGAACAGGAACTGAAAGGGAAGTGAGTTGAGTTGAGACTTTTCAAAGAAACGGGTGGCTTTCAGTCCTATCACAATTCAACTTCAGTTTTGTTATTTGACATCCAAATTTTCAGCGTCAGAAAAACATACCTAGGAAAGCGTAGGAGTGGGAATGGGGTAGGTGTGTGTGTGTGTGTGTGTGTGTGTGTGTGTGTGTGTGTGTGTGTGTGTGTGTGCGCGCGCGCGCGTGTGTGTGTGTGTGTGGAGGAAGATGAGGAGGAGACTAAGAACAATATTGCTGCTGCTACTGCTGCTGCTACCACCACTACTACTAATACCAATACCACAACCACTACTACTACTGCTGCTACCACTGGTGCTGTTGTTACTTCTGTTGCTGCTGCCATTTTTGTTTCGTCTCCTTCTTCTTCTACTGCTACTACTACTACTGCTACTTCTACTACTGCTACTGCTACTACTGCTACTACTGGTGCTGTTGCTGCTGCCATTTTTGTTTCGTCTCCTTCCTCTACTACTGTGACATTGTTGTCTTATTTATTTATTTATTTATTTATTATTATTATTATTATTATTATTATTATTATTATTATTATTATTATCACCACTTCAATTTTTTTTATAATTTATTTATGTACGCTTATAGTTGACTGCATCAAGTTTTTTCTGTGACATTGTTGTCTTTTTTTTTCTTTTTTTTTATTATCATTATCATTATTATTATTACTTTAAAAAAATTATTTATTTATTTATGTACGCCTATAGTTGACTGCATCAAGTTTTTGCGCCTTATACATATTATTAGTAGTAGTAGTTCTTTTTTTTTTTTAAATGTATTTATCTATTATTTATTCACCCTTTTTTTTTCTCTCAAGGCCTGACTAAGCGCGTTGGGTTACGCTGCTGGTCAGGCATCTGCTTGGCAGATGTGGTGGTAGCAGTGACGCAGTGACGCCTCCTTGAGCTACTGAAACCGAAACTGAAACTTCTGCTACTACTACTGCTGCTGCTGCTGCTGCTACTACTACAACGTCACCTTCTTCTGCTCATTCCCCTTCTTTTTTCTGAGAGTGAATTTGAAGTAAGTTCTTCACGATCGCCTCATCATCGGTTTTGCAGTTGTTGGATAATGTGTAATTTGATGTCCCGTGCACCTTCCGATTAAACTACAACAATACTATAAAGCAGAACGTCAACTATACGTAAACTATTTTGTGGAAGTTAACCAGGTTTTCCAAGTCTGAAGTACGTATTCATCTGAAGTTTGTACAATAATATTATGATTGTCACGCATGAAAATAATGTAATCGTTTATGCATTCGTCAAATGCGCTTGTGTATATTTAATTTATTTATCCATTGCTCCACTGGTTTATATACGTGTTTCATTTGTCAGCTACTTTTGTCGATCTTTCCTGTTATTAGTTCGGCCATCAAGAGGTGGTAAAGAGCTGTAAAAAAAATAATGATATCTGTATTTATCTTCATATGACTTGACTGTATGTGATTCTTCATGCTGCTTTGTGCGTTTTGGAAAGAGAATAAAAGATCATCTGAGACGCGCTGCTGTTGTTGTTGTTGTTGTTGTTGTTATTGCTGTACTTTGGGTTGTTGGTTTTTGGGAGGGAGGGGCGGGGAGGGTGTGTATGTGTGTGTGTGTGGGGGGGGGACTGGGGGGGGGGGTAAGGGGGGATGTTGGGGGGGCATGGGGCATGGGGGTTAGGGTTGGGGTTATCAACACACGTTTATTCCCGATGTTACGTAATTTGCTTTAATTAAACGACGGGCGCAATAGCCGAGTGGTTAAAGCGTTGGACTGTCAATCTGAGAGTCCCGGGTTCGAATCACGGTGACGGCGCCTGGTGGGTAAAGGGTGGAGATTTTTACAATCTCCCAGGTCAACATATGTGCAGACCTGCTAGTGCCTGAACCCCCTTCGTGTGTATATGCAAGCAGAAGATCAAATACGCACGTTAAAGATCCTGTAATCCATGTCAGCGTTCGGTGGGTTATGGAAACAAGAATATACCCAGCATGCACACCCCCGAAAACGGAGTATGGCTGCCTACATGGCGGGGTAAAAACGGTCATACACGTGAAAGCCCACTCGTGTGCATACGAGTGAACGCAGAAGAAGAAGAAGAAGCTTTAATTAAACAAACTGTCTGTCAAGTCTGTCCTTCGCTCACTGTCTTATGTGTGTCTGTCTGCTTACCAGTCTGTCTGTCTGTTTGTCTGTCTGTCTGTCTTTCGTTTGTCCAGATGTCTGTTTCTCCGTCAGTTTAGTCGCTTTTTTCTGTATAGTTGTCTATCGCCGGTCTGTCTGTCTCTGTCTCTGTGCTTACCTCTGTCTGTCTCTGTCTCTGTCTCTCCCTCTCTCTACCCATCCACCATCCCCTCTCCTCTCCTCTCACGATGTCAGCACCAAAAATTACAAGATTAAACTTAAAGACTCGAAAGCCATTCCATCAGTGAAAACACGAAAGAGAGATCCACACGACTAGGGTTTTTTAAATATATATTTTTTTAAATTATTCTTTGTCACTGTCTCTGCCTCTGTCTCTCATACACACAGACACACAGACACAGACACACACACACAGACACACACACAGACACACACACCGTGACACACACACACACACACACACACACACACAGAGGCTCACTCACACAATCACACACGCACACACACGCGTGCGCGCGCACTGTGACACACACACACACACACACACACATACACACACAAACGGTACACACACACATACGCAAGCACACGCACACACACACTTGTACACACAGACACAGACACACACATAGACACACAGAGAGACACAGACACACTCAGAGACCCACCGGCACACTCACACACACACACACACACACACACACACACACACACACACACACACCGTGACACACACACACACACACACACACACACACACACACACACACACCTGGACTAACATCCGTGGATGCAGATTACTTCAGATGTGTTTTGAAGCCAGATTTGAACTGAGATTTGCTTTTCAAGTCAGCATGACTACGTATTTGGTTATGCTGATGATCGGACCAACAAAGGTACGAAAGGGCATGCATGCTGTCCTCGCAATTTCTTTCGGCGATGTGGGATACAGGGAAGACAATGAGTTAGCAGATGATCGCAGAAAACACGGGATGGAATATATAAGGTTGAACGAGTTCTTCAATACAGGCTGCTGAGACCTGCCTACGCTTCTTCACCTCTTCACTTGACAAAGAGTTTATGACTCGAAACGTCGTTTTTATCTTCATCTTAAGGTGCCTTTGATTTTAAACCATTTGTTACCATTTTAACTTTCGGTTTTAAAAGGTCCAGCAGTCACCATTTTTGTTCATCTGAACGAGTTCAGACAAGCGCTACAGTGAAACTATTCAGTCAGAAATAAAATTGATATAAGTCATTATCACCACGTCCACTGAGACGAGTGTTGCTGAACTGAACTGTAGAACAATGTCAAAAGAAGATGAGTGGTGTTGCTGCCGACGGTTGATTGCAGGGAGGTAACTCCTTGATGTATAACTTACACAGGATTTCGGTCCCTTAGAACGTCTGGTTGTTTCTCAGAGCCGAACATGTCACTTCACTCACAATTATTGAAAATCGAAGTTGTGATCTGTGCATTTATCTATGGAGTATTGCTTTCGCTATTCCTATTGCATTGTATCAGAGTGATGATGACATTTGGCCTTTTATTTTATTTCATTTTTTTTTTTTACCCATTTGTATTATCCCCCCTTTTGTTTCTTCTGTTTAAAATAATTTATCTTCGCTCTTCCTCTGTGGCTGTCATCCTGTTTTTGTCATGTTTCCTTGTTTCTCTATGACTCAAAAGAGTTAATGGGAATAAATAAACTCAAACTCTGTGTTCAGTTTCCCTGTATCGTGTAATTGTTTCTCTCTGTCTCGCTCTTCTCTGTATGTCTATGTATCTCTGTCACTGAGTCCTGGCAGATGACCGCAACAGATGGAGAAACACTCTCAAGAATCAGCTACGGATTGGTGAGGACAAACTGTCAGCTGCTGCAGCAGAAAAGCGAGCTGGCAGAAAAGGGACGGCAGCCGACAGACCAGCATCAGCTTACACATGTGACCGCTGCGACAGAGACTGTCTCTCTCGCATCTGTCTCTACAGTCACAGGTGACGCTGCTTGGTCCAAGCAGACAGCCCAATTAGACACTAGGTCGGATATACTCTATCCATGGTCATTTATCCATTGAGCTGAATAAAGGAAGGATCTAGTGGCACGGCAGCTGGCCGCCATCTTAAGGGGATGATTCGTCATTGTTCGGCAATAAACTAAAACTACAGGCCTTGGACGGCATAGAGGCCTGCTGAGAAAATGGACTGACAGTCCGCAAGTGAGAACTTATTGTAAAAAAAAAAAAAAAAAAAAAAAAAAAAAAAGCAAACAAACGATTCTTCATTTTTGAAATCTCTCTGTCTCTCTCTGTCTCTGTCTTGACCATAAACAACAACAACAACAACAACAACATTGTAGGCCTCCTTCGGTCATGGCTGACAGTTTGTCCTCACCAATCCGTAGCTGATTCTTGAGAGTGCTTCTCCATCTGTTGCGGTCATCTGCCAGGACTCAGTGTTGATCTCAAGTGCCTTCATGTCACGTTTACAAACGTCTTTGTATCTCAGCTGTGGGCGGCCGATGCTTCTCTGCCCCGTGGCGAGCTCTCCATAAAGGATGCCTTTTGGGATGCGACCATCTTCCATGCGGCGAACGTGGCCCAGCCAGCGCAGCCGACGCTGTCTCAGCATGGTATACATGGTCGGGAGGCCAGCACGAGTCAGGACTTCGGTGTTTGTCACCTTGTCTTGCCAGGAGATGCCGAGTGGAAGGTATTGAGCTTTTTCTCCTGACGAGCATGTGTGGTCCACGCCTCACTGCCATACAGCAAGGTGCTGAGGACGCAGGCGTTGTATACAGCCATCCTTGTCTTCGTGGTCAGCTTGGGATTTGTCCACACTCTTTGTGTGAGGCGGGCTAGCGTTGTGGCTGCCTTCGCGATCCTCATGTCGATCTCGGTGTCAAGGGAGAGGTTGTCGGTGATGGTAGACCCAAGGTAAGTGAATTGATGGATGGCTTCAAGCTCGTAGTCATCAATGGTGATGGCTGGTGGATATGGCGTGTCTTGCCCTAGGGCATTTGTCTTCTTGAGGCTGATGGTCAGACCGAAATCTTTGCAGGCCTGGGAGAAGCGGTCCATTTGTGACTGCAAGTCCCGCTGGGTGTGAGTCACAACTGCGGCATCGTCAGCAAAGAGCATGTCTCTGATGAGGACTTCGCGGACTTGTTCTTGCTCTGAAGCGGGCGACTTTGAGCCTGCCATCTGATCTGGTCCGCAGGTAGATCTCTTCTTGCGCTGAGCTGAATGCATGTCTCAGGAGAAGAGCAAAGAAGATTCCAAATAGGGTGGGGGCGAGGACACAGCCTTGTTTGACACCGCTGCGTACGTCGAAAGGCTTGGAGAGGTTACCATTAAACTGCACCGTCCCTTTCATGTTGGAGTGGAAGGACTCAATCAAGCTGTACAGTTTGTTTTTTTTTTTGGGGGGGGGGGGGGGGGGGGGGGGGGGGGGGGGGTGCAGCCAATCTTTCGAAGAGCCTTGAAAAGACCGTCTCTGCTGACTAGGTCAAAGGCCTTGGTGAGGTCAATGAATGCGACATACAGGGGCATCCTCTGCTCTCTGCACTTCTCCTGGATTTGGTGAAGGGAGAAGATCATGTCTACCGTGGATCTCTCTGCTCGAAAACCGCACTGTGATTCCGGGTAAACGCGTTCGGCCAGTTTCTGCAGGCGAATTAGGAGGACCCAAGCGTAGACTTTGCCTACAATGCTGAGAAGGGAGATGCCTCTGTAGTTGTTGCAGTCGTTCCTTTCATCCTTGTTTTTGTAGAGGGTGATAATCTTGGCGTCCCTCATGTCCTGCGGTACAGCTCCCTCATTCCAGCACTGACAGAAGACTGTGTGCAGAGGATGCAGAAGAGTAGTCTTGCAGTGTTTAATGAGGTCTGGGGGAATTCCGTCACTGCCAGGTGCCTTGCCTGATGTCAGGCTGTTAATGGCCTTGCTGAGTTCGTCTTCAGTTGCCTCTGCGTCAAGTTCTTCCATGACCGGCATGCACTTGATGGCATCGAGGGCTGACACCATGTTTTTCTGTGGAGTAGAGGTCGGAGTAGTGTTCTCCCATCTCTCCATCTGCTGGATAGTATCGTTGATTACTTCCCCAGTGGAGGATTTGAGGTGGTCAGTTTTGCTCTGTGTTGGTCCCAGTGCCTTCTTTATACCAGCATACATCCCTCGGATGTTGCCACTTTCAGCAGCATTCTGTATCTCTTCGCTGAGCTCTGTCCAGTACTCATTTTGCACATCGCCTGGCGTTAAACTGAACCTTACTCCTGGCGGCCCTGATGATTTGCAGGTTCTTCTCATTGGGTGGCCGTTTGTACTCAGTGAGTGCAGCGCACTTGGCCTCAATACTGGGAGCCATCTCTGATGATTTGGCCTCAAACCAGTCGTGGGACTTCGCGGTTTTCTTCCCAAAGGTGGCCATAGCAATGCGGTGAATGGTGTCTCGTAGCGTTTCCCATCTTTCTGTGGCAGAGTCTCTGGGCTGCAATGCATCGAATTCTCTCTCAAAGGCCTCTGCGAACTGTTCTACAAGGTCTGGCTGAGACATCTTGCTGACGTCAATGCGAGAGTTCCCTTGTTTCTTTGAGCAGTGGAACTTCTTTGGTTGCAGTCTGATCTTGCAGCATACCAGAGAGTAGTCCGTGTCGCAGTCTGCGCTGTGGTAAGAGCGAGTGTGGAGAAGGTTTCTGATGGCAGCTCGTCTTACTAGGATCAGATCCAGTTGGTGCCAATGTTTTGAGCGCGGGTGCCTCCAGGAGACTTTGTGTTGGGGCTTCGTCTTGAAGAAAGAGTTGGCGATGCACAGTTCATGGCAGGTACAAAACTCAATTAGTCGATGCACAGTTCATGGCAGGTACAAAACTCAATTAGTCGCTGTCCGTTCTCATTCATTTTCCCTACTCCAAAGGAACCGAGACAGGAGGGCTACGAATCGTTGTCTGCACCCACTCTGGCATTGAAGTCGCCCAGGAGAACAAGTTGTTCTGTCTTGGGGATGTTCCTTATGGTTGATGCGAGATTTTCGTAGAACTCATCCTTGGCGTCTGGAGAGGCGGACAGTGTTGGAGCATATGCGCTGACTGACGAGAGTGACATAGCCTTTGGAGGTGTTGAGGCGGAGAGTCAGGAGTCGTTCTGAACCGCCGCTGCCTGGTTCGATCATGTTCAGCAGGCTGTTCCTAACTGCAAAGCCTACTCTGTACTGTCTTGGGGCATCAGAGCTCTTTCCTTGCCAGAAGAAGGTGTAGTCCCTCTCCTTTAGTGTTCCTGAGTCAGCCAACCGTGTTTCCTGCAGAGTGGCAATGTCCACATTTAGTCTCTTCAGCTCGCTGTTTATGACGGCCGTCTCTCTGGCGTCGCTGATGTCTTGAAGATCTTGGGAGAGCCCATGCAGGCATCATTGTCCGGACATTCCAACAGGCCAGTTTCATTGTTGATCCGTTTCTTGAAGTTTTCTTTTTGCCTGGTGCGGAAATTAACGACCTGCTTGTTGGATATTCTCCTAATCTTCATACACCCATAGAAGAAGGCAGGTCGTGGCGACAACAACAACAACAACAACAAATAATAATAATAATAATAATAACGACTGATAACAAAAACAAGGAAATAATTATGATAATGATGATGATGATAATGATAACAATAATAATGATAATGATGATGATGATGATGACGACGACGACGACGACAACAACAACACAACAACAAGAACAATAATAATGATAAAACAACAACAACAACAACAATATAATCCTCCTCCTCCTCCTCCTACTCATCATCATCACTGATCATCATCATAATCATAAAAGCAACAGCTAGTTGTCCTAGATAAATGCTTATTTTCTTTGTGTGGTGGTGCCATCATAATGATCAAGATACATAGTCAGTTATCCCGATGGCCTTTTATGATTCTCTTTATTCAACACAGCTCAAAGTGCAAAGTATAATGCACTTTTCTCTCAATGACGAAATGAATGTGTCTGTTTCCACACTCGCTGCTTTAACTTACAGAGAGAGAGAGAGAGAGAGAGAGAGTGTGTGTGTGTCACGTGTGTCAGTGTGTGACGACGACAAAGGATTTTAGCGATGGGCGTCCATCAAACATTGCTAATAAGATTTTTTTTTTTATCTGCATGAGACTGACCAGGGTAATATAACCAGAATAAAGATTTTCAATCAATATTTCAAGAAATCATTATTTACACACTTCTGTGATATGAAAATTCGTGTGGATATCGTGTGAGAAATTCATGAGTTTCCGGTAAGTAGATGACGGGGACTGGCCTCCCTTGAGTACATGTTTTTGTTTACTTCCGTTTTTGTTCTGGACGCCATGAAACGGACGGGTGATGAATACTAATTAAGTCGCTGTTGGCAGCGGTAGTATGGCATTTGTTTTACATGGTGTGTGAACATATCCACAGTGGACAATACAGTGGTGTTTGGCTGCAGTGTAAGGACCAACGTTCCACTGTGACTCTCGTTTTCGCCTTGGTTTTCATCTGTAAGTCGCCATCATCCTTGAGCAACTGTTCACAGATAACGAGGTTTGGCAGGTGGCGATTTTCCCGTTTGATGTCAAGGCTAGATACTGCTGATGTAGGATAGTTACAACATGCCAAGCTATAATCTAAAACAAAAAAGCTTGGATACTTGTTCAGCTAAGAGAAAAAATTCTCGTTCTTTGCGAAAAGTACTTATATTTCAGTCTCGGCGATGCGAAGAAAGGGCAAGAAACCGTTCCATTGGGGTCACGTCTCTTGACACTGACATCAATCCGGTGAAAGTCATCGAAAGTCATGGGGGAATTACAAGTTGCAGATTTTTTAGATTAAAAATGTCATGATTATTGTCTTCTTGAACAATTATCGTATTATGGTTCCTCAATCATGATTTTTTTTTTTTAAGGGGGAGAAAAAAAAAAAATTTTGAGTTTGAACTCTGTCACCTCCAGTCAAATCAAAATGGGGACAAAGCCAAGGACAAAAGGTCACATGAAGTTTAAAAAGTGTGAGGAAGAAAATGATTACTGTTTTCTGTTTTAATGTCTACTTGATTCCTAATTTTGATAATAATGAAAAAAATTCATTTTCCAGCTTTTCAGCCATTTCAGTGCATAAATATGTATAACAAATTGTAATGTAAGTCATAAGTTTGTTTTTGTCAATTTTTGGCTTGCCTTTTTTCTACAAAGATTGTACTTATTAAAGTCTTGATTACTAAAAAACACTTTTTCATTATTATAATTGCTTTTTTTTTGTATAGATTTATAGCTAACTCACAAAGTTGTATTATTATTTCATTTGTTCAAAATGCGAAATAAGCAAAAAGTGATTATTTGTGTATGTTTTGGATTTCATTCTGAATCTGAGTCGATCACACCTCACTCAGTGAAGAGTCAAGTATAAAGTTGTGTGTTTTTGATAGTAGTACTGTAGTATAATTTTTTATTTTTTTTTTTATTAATGTATTCCTCTTCAGAGTACAGTATCAGAATGTGGGTGTGTGTCACTGTGTGTGTGTGTGAGTGTGTGTGTATGTGTGTATACAAGTTTGTGTGAAGGCATATTGCATGAATTTATGGGTGTGGTCCACTATACATATGATGTTATCACTCGGTTGTGTGTGTGTTTTCTGAAACTGTGAAAGTTTATTGGTTTTTGCTTATTTATGTATTCGTTTGATATTTTCTTACTTGACATCAAAAGGTCAGCATTGAGAAGCTTTCTTTAGGCTTAATTATCTATTTATTTTTATGTTATACCTTATCAATACAGTTACAAAATATTATGGAACGTTTCCATTTCAAACACCAGTATAACTTATATTAGTTATAAGTAGATTTTACACTCAGTGTAAATCACTAAATTTTTAATGTATGATAATGGTTCAAAGCAAGCCTTTTTCTGAACCTTGAACCTTTCAGTTTCATAAATTGTGTTGTACTTGTTCTTTGGCAGTCATTGAATTAGTTAATTGTAAGGCATTTTTCTTTCTTGACATAGATAATAGACTGATAGAGTATGATAGACGTATTTTGTTGACAACAGATTGAACAAGGCATTTTTCTCTTTTCATCTATGGACCATTACTAGTTTAAAAGTGATGCACTCAGTCACTTTCTTCACAGACTATGACGTAGACATACTTTGATGACTACAGCTGTACAATGT
Source organism: Babylonia areolata (assembly GCF_041734735.1). NCBI lineage: Eukaryota > Metazoa > Mollusca > Gastropoda > Neogastropoda > Buccinidae > Babylonia > Babylonia areolata. The sequence continues at coordinate 50,594,903 of NC_134895.1, read as the reverse complement.
AGTTGTTTTTCTTTCTTCACAGACCATGACTAGCTACCAAGTGATGTGCTCGGTCTTGCGACCATCAGACCCCACGTCCCTGTGCCAGATCAAGGACTTCCATGAAAAGGCATCGCAGCATTTAGACTCAGTCTTCCAGGACCAGACCTTGACCCAGGGCAGAGGTGGCAGCGGCCACCTGCAGTCTCAGAATCAGGGGGATGAGGAGAGCGGTGGTGGTGATGGCAGCCATGCCAGCAATGCCATGCTGCCTGTGGATGACAACTTGATGTTGTGCGCGGTCGTGTCCAAGACCAGTGCTTCGTTTTCAGGTTGGCAAGTGTGTGGTGGAGGCAGATGTCAAACTTTTTTCCTCCCCCAAATCATTGAACTGTTATTATTTAGATATATATATATATATATACACATGTAAATTATCCATGTCGAGTGATTGTTGACAGTGTCAATAATATGATATCAACTTTGTCAATGATCTGAGGTCAGTTGTTTACAGGGTAGGAGTATCTACAGTGTGGAGTGATTAAAAAAGAAAAGAAAAAAAAAAGTAAACATTTTTTTATAGTTTGCTGCAAATCAAAAATTAGTATTTGAATTTGCTGTTACTAGTGTTAGCATTCCTTTAGGTGAGTAAGATAGTAGAATGGTTAACCCTCTTTTGTTTTGAGTGCCCACCAGCACCTGGTAAAAACTCACAGTGCTGTGACATTGAGCGCTTGCCGGTGCCCAATAAAACTTGGGACAAATGTGGGGGCCGCCAAATTTACCATAGGAACTCACATTTCATGAGAATGTGATTTCCACTTTTTCTGGCATTTTTACTTCCAGCTGGAAAAACACAGGCATGGATATGTGCAGTAGTTGAGAAAATATAAACTTTTAATTAAAGATTTGAAGTGAATCAGCATTCTGAAGATGATTGGCCTCAGTTTTTGGCATCCTATTGTGGCAGACAGTGCTGAAGAAAAGTAAGATTTTATGGGATGCACTGCACAGGACTTTGAATGTGCAGGCAGATGAGGCTGAGAGTGATTTGTATATTGACTGGGATGAAGTTGTATGATTTTTTTTTTTAATGAAGATATGTTGCCAAAGAATTCCGAAAAAGATGGTTTTTAGCAGCGTCTTCATTGAGAATGAGAGTGGTCACTTGTTTTCAACATCGGAATCGCGGATTTTTTGTGAAGAACTAGGGCTAAAGTGCTAAAGCAATCATCCATTTGATGCACCACCACTGAGAATTACAAGCTGATTTCTTTTTTTGTCTTCTTTTTCTTTAAATTGTTTAATTTTTGTTTTACTGTGAATAAAAAAAAATATGATGCAAACTTTGAACTGTTTTAATCTTGCATATCTGCCTAGTTTCTTTTCTTTTCTTTTAACTTTCACTTTCAGCTTCATAGAATTTGCTTGATATTTTGTACTGCTTGTAAATGTTTGGTTTAGACAATGGTGCGTCAATACAGGATGCTGGATTTCATATTTTATTACTTTTTGTGAAAATGTGTTTGATAAAAGCAAGCATACAAAAAGAAGCAATGCAAAGTGAAAAATCACACTTATTTTTTTGTTGTAAGAAAACGGTCAGTGGGAGCTTCTTCAAACTTGTCATAGCAAGATCAGTATTAATAGAACATAAAGAATAAACAATATTTCCATTTGGCAGTTTGATTTTCTCTAATTTACATTAAATTTTGATTATATAACCATACTAAAATTTTGGAGTTAACTCCCTTACAGTATGTTTACAGAGAAAAGTAAGCGTAAGTGACTGCACAAGAGGGTTAAATGTCAGAACAGTGTTTGTGGGGGTCTGGGTTTGATTCTTGCTCTCGCCCTTTCTCACAAGTTTGACTGGAAAATCAAACTGAGTGTCCAAGTCATTTGGATGAGACAGTAAACTGAGGTTATGTGTGCAGCATGCACTGGGTGCACCAAAAAAAGAACTCATGGAAAATTGTGTTGAAGAAATCTACTGATAGACCATGTACACACATTTTTTTTAATATAATTTTTATTCATTGCAGGAGCGGACAGCTTCAAGTCCAGTGTGCGGCTGCCCTTCTTTTGGTGCAACTGGTGCCCCTTCGACACAGAGAGCAAGGCCAGCCTCCTGCAACACGTGGCCTCGCAGCACTGCTTCGTCTGCCGCTTCTGCCACTACGTGGCCCCCTCCCGCTACGACGTCATCAGCCATGGCCTCAAGTTCCACCCCCAGTTCTCCAGGGTCAGTGGAAAATGGGGGGGGCCTTGGAATGATTTAGTTTAGATCGCGAGTGTGGTGATGGATTGGGATTGGGGTTGGGTGGGGAGGGGGGAATAGGGGAAGGATGTGAGTTAGATGTATGCTGTACAGTAATGTGATGTACGTTCGTTCGTCTTCAGTTAACGTCTTTCCACTTGAGGTGATATTAGACGAGAAAAAAACAACAACAAAAAACAAACAAAAAAATGTGGGGGTAGGGGTTGTGGGAGGGGGGGTGGGGTAAAAGTGTGTGTATGTGTGGAGGGTGAATAGGGAAAGACAACGCTAGGGAAAATGGAAACGTTATAAACGCCAACATCAAACAACTACAACAAATGTCCTATTGAACTACGCAGCAAACCTTCTGCAAAATGGAAACGTTATAAACGCCAACATCAAACAACTGTAACAAATGCCCTATTGGACTACGCAGCAAACCTTCTGCAACAACAAATAACATGTGATGCACGTGTGTGTGTGTGTGTGCATAGTGTATGTGTGCATGTGTGTGCACATGACTGAAGCCTGATTGACTGACACAGGAAACAAATTGATGAATGCCTAAATGCTGAGCTCTTTCAGCTGTAAACCGCATAGAGCTTGGTCTCTGACTGAGGACAGATGAAAATAGAACGGACAAGTGAGGTTTGGGGGGAATGGGGATGGGGGTGTGTGGCTGGTATAGAAAGGGCAGAGATGGGGTCTCACCTGATTGTAACATTTTGGATGTTTTTTGGTGTGTGTTTTTTTTTTTTTTCTTTTCAGGGGGTGGGAAAGCTTGTTTCTCTTTGAATATAGTCTGTGTTGTTTTTGTGTATTTTTTGTTTTGTTTTTTTTGCTCGTTTTGTTCCATTATTTTTTTTCTCTTCGTTGGGTTTACACATTTGATTACATACTTTATGAGGATCTGCTGTGGTATCAGTTTGAACATTTAATGGACTTTCTTTGGTTTGTATGTTTGCTTTTTGCAACACCATCTGCCACAGTGGGCATTATCATCATCATCATGCCACTCTCTTAACAGGTGCCTCATTCACAGCCACACCTGGTCTTCATCTGTGAGCTGTCACAGTACTAGTAGCCTCCCAAGGGTAGCTGTTAGGAATGGTTTGCAGACCCCCTTTCGTCTGATTTTCGTGGGGGTTCCCCAGTTATTTTTAGCGATAACCTTGTGCACATGTGCGTCTCCATTTCCTGTTTTTTCCAGGTCACCAAAAGGCTAAAATTTTGTTGTGGAAATCGCTGTTCTGACAAAAAAAAAAAAAAAAAAAATTTTCGGTGGTTATTTTTGCAAGTTTACAATACATATTTGGTTTTATAATTACACCCATTATTTGCTTTAGTCTACTATGTTTACTTCACGCATTCCTACACAAAACGTGTTCGTGATTTTGTGATTAGCCAAGCAGAGTGCGCTATTCTGGGTCACTCCACAATCGAACAGTATGATTGGTCAGCCTGGGATGTGTGGCCTGTCTTGCACACACACTGACAAAGTCACTGACCGGTCGTCTGCTCGCGTGCCAGCCTGTTAGCAAAGCGGACTCTTCTCAGAATGTTGTGAAGAGAACAAGGCAGTGACGGCAGCGTTTTAGGGTTGCCGAAGTACTTGAAATGCTACAAACTGAAGGGTCGGACATTGAAGAGGTGGATGATGACGAAGAAGAAAGCGAATTTAATGCAGAAAGCGAGCATGGGTATGGTGATTCGGGGTGAAAAATTGGCAGTATTTTCTACATATGGCAAAACTGTAAAAATAAGATGAGAAATTTGATTTTTTTATATGTAATAGCTCAACACGTAATAAGCAAGGGAGAAAACTTGTCGTCCCGAGTGAGTTAATGTTTGGCTGGCGTGAATGGTGGCAGCCCATAGGTGTCTGTCAGTGTTCATCCTGAGGCGACCCACTCCAGAAGAGACCCTGAACTGCTGCTGTTGAGTGACTTTGGTAGTGCACAGTAGTGCAGGTTTTGAATCAACAAACAGGTATGACACCATCTACCGAACCCCTTACTGACAACAGTTGGATACCGTGCTGGGTCGGACTGGTGCAAATTATCGCCAGGATGTTTGCTCTTGACAGCAGTCGTGCAGCACTGAGAGCTTAGTTCTGGTTCATTCGGCTGGCAGAGTTTGGTCCTTTTAGTTTAGTGCTGTGTCATCCTCACCATTACTTTCTTTCATATTGTGACCCAGAGAGAAGTGGACTCTTCTTGCTCAGTCTCACGTTCTGCCAGTTTTTTTGTTCACATCAGTTACTGCTCTTTTTTTTATTTTATATATATATATATATATATATATATTTTTTTTTTAGCTAATTAGCTCTTTTTCCCCATTCCCTTATAAAAGTATTTTCTTTTGATTCCTACAATCTGTTAATATCTGCTATAAAAGAAGAAGAAGAAAGATTTGCTGCCCCATCGTTCATGCTGTTTCAGTGACATCACTCCCACACTGCTCCTTTGGGGTTCCCAACACATGGCCACATCGGGGCTTATCTGTCATGATCCAAGCGGCAGCAGTCCACAGGGAACTGTCCATGATTGATGTTGTGTCCTTGCCTCAGCTTGAAACTTGAGCTGCTGGTCAAAGCCATGTCTTGTGTATCAAATGCTATGGTGGGCGCAGTAGCCGAGTGGTTAAAGAATTGGACTTTCAGTCTCAGGGTCCGGGGTTTGAATCTCGGTAAGGGTGCCTGGTGAGTAAAGGGTGGAGATTTTTCCGATCTCCCAGGTCAGTGTTTGTGCAGACCTGCTAATGCCTGTACCCCCTTCTTGTGAAAATGCACGCAGATGATCGAATATGCTCATTAAAGATTCTGTAGTTAATGTCAGCGTTCATTGGGTTATGGAAACAAGAACATACCCAGCATGCATACCCCCGAAAGTGGTAAGTTAGTATTGCCATGTTTTACTTTGTTAAAAGATATCATACTTAAAAGCCCACTAACAATGAAAGTTATTTCATGAACAGGATATTGAGTATGAAACTGACTTCCATTGCACAGCAGGATATTAATGAAGTGTGCTGCACTGACAAACCATTAACCTTTTCCTGTGTGTATGTGTGATTGCAGTTCCGAGAGCAGCGACTGAGAGCTTGTCATCTGAAGCGTGACCTGTTCCAGCTTCATTTTGACCCCAAATCGGGTTGTGAGGAAGCCAGGAAGCAAGCTGGAGAGAGCCATCATGACACGCAGGAAGGTCCCTCGTCTCCCAAGCGCTTTAAAAGAGACAGCAGTGAGAGCGTCTCCCGTGCGGAGGATGCGGAGAGACTTCAACTTCAAGATGAGGAGAGCAGCAGTGAGAGCGTTGATGACCTCCCCTTGCAGTTTCCAGAGAGGCCCTATCCAGAGAGGAATGGCTCTAGTCAGCCTTCAGTATCGGAGCAGAAATCCAGGGTCACCACCCATGTCATGGAGAACATAGTCAGCTCCTCGGGTATGGAGCCTGATGTGGGAACCGACCAGACGCTGACCTCCAGAAGTGGGCAGCCTGAAACCTGCCAGTCTCCAGTCCCGACCAAGTCCACTGAGAAGTGGACAAGGGAGGCTCCGGTTTCTACTATCAAGCGAGAAACGGAAAGTGATCACGGAGAGTTTGCCCATGCTCTGGGCAGAAATGGTGCTGAGGGGCCTGGTCAGGCTGGACGCAGAGGGAGTGAGCCTGCTGCCTGTTCTCCTGGGGATGCACTTGTTTGTGTGAAGCAGGAGCCAGTGGAGGAGCCAACCCGGGTGGTGAACGACCCTATGTGCCAGCAGGCCAGGCAGCAAGGCCATGTTCTGTCCAGGTCTGTCAGCAGCCCTCCGCTATCCAACATCCGAGTGGAAAACTTGCAGCGGCAGTTTGAGGAATCTTTTGGCGTCCATCCTGCGGCCATGACGACGTCAGCTGCATCAGAATTCCCACTTCCTGAGCCTCACCCAGTGCATCTGATAGCTCAGCCCAGCAGGCTGGCTTCGCAGGGGCTGGTGGAAAACTTCCTAATCGACACCGCCCAGTCCACGTCGGCTTTCTCAGGGTTTGAGTCCCGGTCCAGTGAAGGAGGGTTGAGGGACGACCAGACCAGCCCTTCCATGCTGCGTCATTTGCTGACCCGACCTCTCCATGAGAGGTCATGCCAGTCTTCAGTGAACAGGGCTGACAACTTGGACACAGAGCAAGACGCCGGACAGTCAGATGAGCTTGAAAGGCAAGAGGGGCAAATGCAAGAAAGGAACACTAACGCTGCAGCCTTACCTGCACAGTTTCAAGATAATTTCCTACTGACGTCCAGTAAGCAGTGGAAGACAGAGAGTGTTGAAAAAGGTCCGAGAGCTGTGTCAGTGAAATCCGAAGACTTGCAGTCGCTCAACCTGGAGAGTCAGGGTCTTTCTCATTCAGATGGTGAACCAGGTAGAACCTCGCCTCCCTTCATCAAACAGGAACGTGAGGACAGCAGTGAGGAATACTCCACAGCTCTGAATCTGATGACGTCTGCTGGTCCCAGGGTAGCACCGTCCCAGGAAGACATGCCGGTGTCTGAATCACAAGATGCACTCCCCCAGCTACGCAGCAGGAGGCGTTGTCCCCAGGGCACGCTTCAGTCCTTGCCCTCTGCACCAGTCACCAGATGTACAGGAAGTGAGGAGGGGTCACGTTCTTCTGAAAAGAGCCCAGCTAGACAGACTGCATCATCACATGTGGTCGCCATTTCAGCGTCAGAGACACTGAAGTCATGGTCCAACATGTCCCTGAGAGACCTGCTGACCATGGAGACACGGCTGAGCCCCTGGTCGGTCAAAGGGCAGGTTGCGGAGAGTGGTGGTGACCCCACAGGGGAAGACAACCCTGTCAGCACCACACAGAGCGAGGTGGTGTGGGAGTGTGGGTTCTGTCACTTCGAGGACTACGACAAGACAGTGGTGCTGACTCACCGGCGCCAGCACCACGCCCAGCTGATGGAGGAGGCGGGGATGCAGAATGGCACAGGGAAAGGCGACCCAGACACGTGGGCCGGCAGCAGTGTGGATGAAGAGGAGAAGTTGTCCCAGGGGGAAGGCGAAGAGGACGGGGGGGACGACCATGTCAGCTGGATGGACCAGCCCTCCACCTCCTCGGGCTACAGCGGTGTTCCACATCACTTCTCCTCTTTCCCACTGTCCGAGTCGCACGAAAGGACCCAGCGTGCTCGGGGCTCCCGACGTGATCAGGATTTTGAGTATTTGTCAGACAGCACCGTGGAATCTGAGAGTGACATTGAGCTGGATAACCTAGATGATAAAACTTACGAGCCTCCAAAAGGTCTGGAGTTCTCAGATACACTTGTGAGCACTGAAGAAGAAGACGATGACAATTCCATGAAAAAGACAAAAGGCAGAAAAGCTTCTGTGGACAAAGTACGAAAAAGAAGGCGTTTAGGAAGGAGGAAAAGCATGAGGGCAGATCTCAATGTCAGGAAAGACCCAGGCATTAGGCGAGACCCTGCTGCAGAGGATGATGTTGAGAAAGTGAAAGATGAGAACGAGTTGTATCGGTGTCTGACATGCCGGCGCCAGCCCCTGACGTTGCAGGCGATGAAGGACCACGTGAGGTACGCCCCGGACACCCGACACCTCCTGATGGTGCGCCCCCAGGCCCAGCCATCCTGTCTGCAGTTCATCTGTCCAGGGACCCAGTGCACCAACCTGAAGACCGCTCTCTTCACAGAGTGCCAGTCCTACCTGGTCCATGTTCTGCAGTGCCAGGGCCACATCTTTGACATCCTGAAATCCTCCATACAGAATGCTGCATTGACCTTCTCCAGCAAGATCAAGGAGTGGGCAGGCTTTCTCAACTGCCCCATCAGCAACTGCCACTTTGTCAGCTACCACCGGGAGCAGTTGAGGGCGCATCTGGACGACCATCTGGGGCATCTGCACACCAGCCAGATGTTGTTGTTCCGTTCCGTGTGCACGGTGATGGCCAAGATGTACGGAGGAGTGGGCGGCTTTGACCGCTACATCTGTTACCGCTGCAGCAGCATCCTGATTGACCTGCCCCGTGTGGTGCAGCACATGCTGTCTGACCACGAGGGGCAGGTGAGGGGGGTGCTGATGGTCACCCAGAAGGTGGAGAGCCGGTCACAGGGCATCGTGGTGGCCATCCAGTGCCTCAAGTGCTGCATGCGAGTGCCCTCCCTGCACCTGTGGTTCACACACGAGTGTGGGTCCACGTCCTCGCAGCCTTTGAATGAAGGCAGTGCCAAGTCACAGCCCAGCTCGGCCTCCTCCCTTGACAGCAGCGTTTTGACAGCCTACAGTCCTACCCCCAGCATCCCTCCCTTTCAGGAGTGGGTGTGGGGACAGCAGAGCTCCAACAGGAAGCTGCCCCTCTCCACCTCAGGCTGCAGTGTCCAGAAGGAGACGTCCCCTCAGGAACAGTTGCCGCTTATTCGCAGTATCCTCCAGTCCCATCCCCAAAACAAAGCCAGTGAAGAGGGAAGGGAGGGTAAGCTGGCTTCACAGGCCAAAGCCTGCAAGGACTTGGAGGAGGAAGAGGAGGAGGTGACAACGATGGTTCAGTGTGAGGTCTGCCAGCAGTTTGTGCCAGAGAACTGCACCCAACATAGCTGTTTCCTCAAGGGGCAAAAAAAGGTGAGTGTGAAAAGAGAGAAGGAAAGACACTCGCAGGGAGCTTCACCCTCTGACACTCCCTCCTCATCTCAGCAGCAGCTGTTGCGGCAGCAGCTGAGCTCACCTGCAGACATTTCCCATTCCCAGTTGCTGGCAGTGCTGGCAACGCGCCACCACAACAACCCTTTGGCTTCCCAGTCACGTGGAAACGCCCCTCTTTCTGGCTCGGCTCCCAAGCCCCATCTTGCCTCCACCACCCACCCCAGTCTTATCTCCCTTCTGACTCAGACTGACAGAACTTCATTGAAACAGTCGGCGAGTCCTCAACCAAACCAGGTCAGGAACCTTCAGCTGAATCGACCGGCGAATCCTCTGATGGAAAAGCTGGCACAGTTCCAGCTGATGCATCCGGCAGTCCCTCCACCGGCACAGGAGAAAGCGCCGAGTCCCCAGGATGGTCCACCTGCCACCAGGACCATCCGTTCTCTCCTGTCCCACGTCCTGAAAAGAAAGTTGGAGAGCCAGCAAGACTCCCCCCCACCCCACTTTTTCCCTGCAGTTCAGGACGGCGAGGACTGTTCCAAGGCGTCAGAAGAGCAGTCGGATAAAGACACAGCAGGTGTTGCCCTTGCAGGTTCCTCACAGCTGGTGAAGGAAAGGAGTGAGGAGGAGAGGCCATCCCTGGAGGCAGTGAGCGTTGAAGCGCCTGGCGTGGAGCTGGCCATGCCGGCATCGCCGCAAGAGGAGGAATGTCACCAGTCCTCAGGGAGGCCTGCCCCCCAGCCCCTCATGAGCTTCCTGAGGCAGCAAGGGGACCAGGTCAGGCAGGTGCTGGGCAACATCCTGGATGATCAGGAGTCATCACAGTCATGAACTCTGTTATAAATGTAAGGCAACATCCTGGATGATCAGGAGTCATCACAGTCATGAAGTCTGTTATAAATGTAAGGCAACATCCTGGATGATCAGGAGTCATCACAGTCATGAACTCTGTTATAAATGTAAGGCAACATCCTGGATGATCAGAAGTCATCCGTCATGAACTCTGTTATAAATGTAAGGCAACATCCTGAATGATCAGGAGTCATCACAGTCATGAAGTCTGTTGCAAATGTAATTGTAAGGCAACATCCTAGATGATCAGGAGTCATCCGTCATGAAGTCTGTTATAAAGGTAAGGCAACATCCTGGATGATCAGGAGTCATCCGTCATGAAGTCTGTTATAAATGTAATTGTAGGATAATGTAATTGTAAGGCAACATCCTAGATGATCAGGAGTCATCCGTCATGAAGTCTGTTATAAAGGTAAGGCAACATCCTGGATGATCAGGAGTCATCCGTCATGAAGTCTGTTATAAATGTAATTGTAAGGCAACATCCTGGATGATCAGGAGTCATCACAGTCATGAAGTCTGTTATAAATGTAATTGTAAGGCAACATCATGGATGATCAGGAGTCATCACAGTCATGAACATGGTTTTGTATGAGAGCGACGTGCGTCTTTTTCCTCCACGAAATCATTGACTTACTGATGAAGCTTAGATTTTGATATTCAACTTTTTTGAATAATGCTCATGATTCTCTAATCACTGACTAACCTCCGGCGTGCTGGGCATGTCGTTACACAAGAATTGTATGTTGTTTTTTTTGACTCTCAGACCAAATTGAGTGAGATATTTGATGGTCTGTCAGCATTGGAGAGGAGGCAGAGGGGAGAGAAAAAAGCCATTTAGAATTCAGTCTGTGGCATAGAAATGGTGAATAATCGCTACAGAATTTTTTTTGGAAAGTCCACACCGAATGACATCTCCACACAGGTCATTGAAATGATCAAATATTGCTTGATTGTTACATTCTTGAGCTGTTACAATGTCATTGAAACATTCTTTGTATTCTTTGTTTACTCACTTGTAACTGCTACAGTACTGGTCAGGTAAAACTGGCATTGAAATTATGTTGAAGGTGTGTTTGGGAATGAAGTTTGCTTATTTTTGTGACTTCAAAATGTAAAAAAAAACCCCCAAAAAACAAACAACAAAAAAACGATGATACAGAAAAAATACTTTGGCGAGTTGAGCAAGGTGGAATTTACGCTGTATGTCTGTTTTATCACTGAATCTTTGTGTTAAGTTCTACCTTCTGTTGCAGACGATGGATTGATATAATACGAGGAGCACCAGTAGAGGATGTGTTTTGATTGTGTGAGTCTGTGATTAATTTCTGGTGTACGTTTTACTGTACATGCTCATACTGTGCCTACTGTTTAGCATGTCTACATACATTGGCTGTGAGGACCCATTTCTTGCCAGCATTGTGTGTGACTGTGTGAGTATATACATATCATTATGTGTGTGTGTGTGTGTGTGTGTGTATGTGCGCGCTTCTTATATATTTGTTGATCAGTAGATCTTTTGATAGGCTGAATTTGTAGACCAATGCCTTATTTATTTTTCTTCTTCAAATTGGTGATAAGTTTTTTTGAATCTCTTGTCAGTTTTATGTCTTGTCTCACTATGTCTCTCATTCTAACTCCTCCCCTCTCCGCCGTCTCTCTCCAACCTCCCCTCTGTCTCTCTCTCTCCAACCTCCCCTCTCTGTCTCTCTCTCCAACCTCCCCCCTCTCTCTCTCTCTCTCTGTCTCTCTCCAACCTCCCCTCTGTCTCTCTCTCTCCAACCTCCCCTCTCTGTCTCTCTCTCCAACCTCCCATATCTCTCTCTCACCCTCCCCTCTCTGTCTCTCTCTCTCCAACCTCCCCTGCCTCTCTCTCTCCAACCTCCCCTCTCTGTCTCTCTTACTCCAACCTCCCCCCTCTCTCTCTCTGTCTCTCTCTCCAACCTCCCCTGCCTCTCTCTCTCCAACCTCCCCTCTCTGTCTCTCTTACTCCAACCTCCCCCTCTCTCTCTGTCTCTCTCTCCAACCTTCCCTCTGTCTCTCTCTCTCCAACCTCCCCTCTCTGTCTCTCTCTCTCTCTCTCCAACCTCCCCTCTCTGTCTCTCTTTCACTAACCTCTCCTCTGTCTCTCTCTCTGTCTCTCTCTCTCTCACCCTCCCCTCTCTGTCTCTCTTACTCTAACCTCCCCTCTGTCTCTCTCTCTCCAACCTCCCCTCTCTGTCTCTCTCTCTCTCTCTCTCCAACATCCCCTCTCTGTCTCTCTCTTTAATCTTCCCTGTCTCTCTGTCTCTTCCCATCTTTTGCTCACTGTGAAAGTGATTTTTATTTTCGCTCAAGGCCTGACTAAGCGTGCAATGTTATGCTTCTGGTCAGGCATCTGCTTTGCAGATGTGGTGTCTGAGCGCAGTGACGTCTCCTTGAGTAACTGAACTAAC
>NC_134895.1:50562740-50577740 GCF_041734735.1 Babylonia areolata | reverse complement strand
CTTTTTAGATAGATTGATGGAAACACACACAAACAGATATATCCTTTTCCTCTTTTTATGACAGATTTTGTACACAATTGTTGCAGCATAAAAATGCCCTGTCTTATTGTAGCAACAGTCTAGTCAGCTCACTGAAAATTGTGACTTTGTGTGTATTTATCTGTGACTGTGTATGTACCATTATAAAATTTATTCACATATATAATTGTGTAAGTGTGTGGTTGTGTGTGTGTTTGTGTCTTTGTAAGAGAGAGAGAGAGAGAATAGTACTTTCATACAGCCATGTATATAGCCTTACAAGTAACTCTATTAACAACTCTTCAAGGTGCACTGTGGATTACTGAAAATGAGCTACCAGTTTGGAAAACATGTTTAAAAAAAAAAAACCCCACAACAACAATAAAAACACTAACACTTGTCAGTTTATATCAGTTGCAAATGTGTTTGCGTGAGAATCTTAAGAAGTGAGCATTTTTTCCTTCACGGACATTCCATATACATCAGTAATGACCAGTGTTTTTTATGTCTATTTTTTTGATACAGGGTCATTATTTTCTTTCACTTTTGACTGGCATTTGTGTGTACATAATTCATGAGTGAGTGTGTGTGAGTGTGCACGAGTGTGTGTGTGTGTGTGTGTGTGTGTGTGTGTGTTTTTGTCTGCATGTGTGTCTGTGTCTCTGTGTGTGTGTGTGTGTGTGTCTGTGTCTGTGTCAGTGTGTGTGCTGTTAACGTTTCACAGTACCTTTCATTTTCATGCCCATTGAGCTGGCTGAAGAGACGAAATGAAAGTAGTAGAAAAAGAGACTGAATGAAATCAACATATTTTTTGTTATTTCTTTCACAGGGGCAGTAGTTTGGGAGAGTACAACTGTCCTTTGGGGAGTGGAGGGGGTGGGGGCATTGAGTTGATAGCCAGTGACAGCAGCTTGAGAATGTCCAAAGTACAGAAGATACAACTGCATCACATGGAGTTCAGTACGCTGAGCCACCCTTGTTGGGCTGGAGAGTTTTAACTCACTCAGCACGGCCAGTCCTCTCTTCTCCTCTACACAGACCCCTCGGATGTCCAGTGGGTGTCTGAATGACCCAACCTTTAGCTTCCGTCGTCAGAATTGTGGTATTCTTTGTCAACATTCACCTCTTCAGTATAAGAGCCTTCCGCTTGCAATATTTTGATGATGGTAACCCGGGTGAAACGCTGTTAACGTCGTCTCTTTCGCCGTTCGTATGGAGAGAGTTAATTAAGACTGATCAGTGTGAGGAGTTAATGAAATTATACTTCATGTATAAGTCAGGCAAGACCTGCTCCATATTTAGGTTAGGTATTGACTCCTCTTTTTAAAAAATTTATTATTATTATTTTTTTTTATATATAGCAGATATGGTGTAGTGTATATTGTGGATTAATCCACACATTTTGATGCTTGCTTAAAACTGGAAAGTTCTGCATCAGAGTGAAGCAAGACCCACAGGATGAAAGTAATGAAAATGGGAAGGAAGAATTCTTGTTTAATGTCCCGTCACATATATCTATATATATATATCTATATCTATATATCTATATATATATATATATATATATATATATATATATATATCGGTGATTGAAGAAATAAAAAGTCTCCCCTCATCCATTACCGCCACCCCCCACACTCCCCTCTTTTTTTCTTTCTCTCTCTCTCTCTCTCTCTCTCTCTCCAATTTTGTCTTTTCCAGTTACAAATACATGCAGGTATTGTAAGCCTTTATAGAGCCTTTACACACACTTTTTTTCTTTTTTGGGGTGTGTGGGGGTGGAAGGGGGCTTGGGAGGGTTTGTATATTGTGTAAAATGTCTAAAAGTATAACACTCGTCAGTGAAGAAAAAGAAAAGAAAAGTGTATGATTTGTCAGTTTTTCTGGCTCTCTGGAAGAGTTTGATTTGTTGATTTGTTATACAGTTTGTCATTTTGCCTTGACTGTCGAAAACTGTGAAATCCACTTACTGATGAAAGATCTCTTTGCCAATTTTTTGTTGACATTTGTGTGGATCACTCGCGTCTCTTCAGTGCATTTGCTCTGTGTGTGTGTGTGTGTGTGTGTGTATTTCTGTGACTTAGTGTGTGTGTGTGTTTCCATGACATAGTATGTGTGTGTATGAGTGTGTGTGTGTGTCTTTGTATTTCTATGACACAGTGTGTTTGTGTGTGTGTGTGTGTGTGTGTGTTTCTATGACACAGTGTGTGTGTGTGTGTGTGTGTGTGTGTGTGTGTTTCTATGACACAGTGTGTGTGTGTGTGTTCCTATGACACAGTGTGTGTGTGTGTGTGTGTGTGTGTGTGTGTGTGTGCAGAGGTATGGGGGGGAAAGAAAAGGAATGCCATGGTATCCCCACATTATCACTTTATGTTGCTTGGCTTTTCTTCATTTTTTTTGTGGGTTGTTTTTTTACTTGTGTTTGATTTTCTTTCTTTGTTTCTTCCTGCCATCTGTTTTGTTTGTATTTTTTGTTAGATTGGTTCTTTTATTTGTTGGCAAGGGGTGCTTTCTTCTTCTATCGTTTTCACTTTGACATGGCGGAGATGCATTTACAAAATTATATCATCTTAAAAATGAATTTGTGTGTGTGTGTGTGATGAAATTTTGTTCTGAATTGATAACTTGACTTATAGTTCATTTTATCATGATAATTTGTATTGTGTTAAAAAGGGATGTATGGAGTGAAATGTGCGCAGGCCCGCACACACAGACACACACACACTCACACACTCACACACACGCACGCACATACACGCACACACATACACACACACCACACGCCGGCATGCAGGGTATGGAAAACGCAGGGTGATGGACGTTGGACAGTTTTGGTTTGTGCAGTTTAACGAAAGCTGGCTCTGTGCATCAGGTTTTTGCTTGATGGATAGCTTTTTAGTTGACAGATCAGCCTTGGTGGAATGAATTTGAGCTGGCAGATCTAAGTTCTGGTAAAATGACAGCCCGTTAAGTTAATCTGGTCAAAGTTGAATCTTGGGTTTCAAACTGGGTTCAGTATCTGTAATGATCAAAAACAATAGTAATACGACTACTTCTACTGATGGTAATAATGAAGATGATGATTTTTTTTTTTTTTTTGCAATATACTGGAGAGAAGATTTACTTTTAGATTTACTTTTTATCATTGGCAATAATGATAATAATATTATTATTATTATTGTTATCTTCATCATCATCACTGTAATTGATTTGTAATTGTAATGATGATGATGATAATAGATTATCATTATTGTTGTTGTTTTTATAATTTTGATTGATTTTTCATAGTTACAAATAATATTAAAAGGTTTATGATTAGCATTACTTTTTCCATCCCTGCACAAGGCAACAAGCTGTCATTCTAACGCAAATAATTAACAAAGGGTGTGTCTCATCCTTTTGATATAATGTAGACTTACACGTTGCCTGTGATCCAAGATTGTTCTGCACTTTTACTGTCATTGATTGACACACGTTTCAGTTGAAATGCATTGGCATTTGGATTCGTTTTGTGGGAAAAAAAATCGTTTTAGTTTTGTGGCTGTTTTGCAAATGTAATTTATAAATTTAAATATGACTGTAGCATTTCTTTCAATGCCCTTGCCCTTGGTGACTTTTACCAGTGATTCACCGCTTTGTGGTAATAACCACTACTAACTTCACACTTTTTGTTTGGTTTATTTTTTGGTCATGTACTTTAGGTCATTAGATAATGCACCTCATTTAACTAACAGGAGGGAAATTTGGTGTCAGTCTTGTTTGCCTAATATCTGTATTAAAAAAAAAATGTGCATAAATTTTCTTCTGATTTTTTTTTTTTTCGTACATTTTTTTTTTTGGGGGGGGGGGGGGGGGAGTGTGGGGGTGCCATGATATTCGGTACTGTTTCTTTCCATGTGAAATAATACATTTGCTCATGTGAAATGCTTTGTTAATATTGATTTATTTATTTATAAAATGGGGTTGATGGAAATGTAACAGAGTAATGTGTGTGTCTCGCTGGAATATTTTGTCTTTAACTTGGCTTGCTTTTGTTTAGATCATGTACTTAAAGCGAAGAAAACAGGTTGTTTCAGTCAATTTCAGAAAATAAAGCAATGTTGTAATCAATTGGTTTGCAGTGTGGTGGTATTTAAAACACATTACAAAACTGATGCGTTTTGTGGTATTTAGTATTGGTTGTTTTGTTGTTGTTGTATTATTGTTACATTATTATTTCATTTACTGACTGAAATATTATTCTCTCACAGAGAGAGAGAGAAACAGAGAGAGACAGAGACAGATGTATAGTCCTTAGAACCGTGCACACTTGATCATTCTTTAATGGACGGGCGCAATAGCCGAGTGGTTAAAGCGTTGGACTTTCAATCTGAGGGTCCCGGGTTCGAATCACGGTGACGGCGCCTGGTGGGTAAAGGGTGGAGATTTTTACGATCTCCCAGGGCAACATATGTGCAGACCTGCTAGTGCCTGAACCCCCTTCGTGTGTATATACAAGCAGAAGATCAAATACGCACGTTATCCTGTAATCCATGTCAGCGTTCGATGGGTTATGGAAACAATATACCCAGCATGCACACCCCGAAAACGGAGTATGGCGGGATAAAAACGGTCATATACGAAAAATCCCACTCGTGTGCATACGAGTGAACGTGGGAGTTGCAGCCCACGAACGCAGAAGAAGAAGAAGGTTGATTCATGACAGTTTCATGTTGGGTTTTTCCCTCCATGGTCATGAGCAGGTGGCAAAGAATGCCCATTATCAACCTGTGGACATTTCAATGTGTGTGATGCTCAAAGCTGAGAAGGCTGAATGATCTGATTTATTAGACTTTTTGTTATTAGACTGCATTTTGTTTTGCCATCATAGGGTATTTATTTTTTAAGTCTGCCTACCAGTGTAAACATATACAATGCACGTGACCATGCAGGCACATTATCTGTGTATGATCAACACAATTACGGTAGGTATGTCAACAAGGTGTGTGTCATGGATGCCTTTTCTGAGTTGTTGCGTTTTATATCACGATAGTGAATACACTTTAGTGTGGAATGAGCAGTCTTTAGGGAAGGTACACACACATATTGCTCATATAGTGGTGGTCTGGGCGCTAGTTTTTGGGATGAGACGATAAACCGAGGTCCCGTTTGCAGCATGCACTTAGCGCATGTAAAAGAACCCACGGCAACAAAAGGGTTGTCCCTGGCACAGTTCTGTAGAAAAAAAAAATCCACTTCAGTCGATAGGAAAAACAAATAAAACTGCACGCAGAAAAAAAGTACAAAAAAAAGTGGGTGGCGCTCTCAGTGTAGCGACGCGCTGTTCCTGGCCCGAATTTCACACAGTGCAATCTATTGTGACAAAAAAGAGAAAGAGAAATACAAATTTCACACAAACAGTGCAAAGCAGAGATATCAGCATCTAAATGCTTGTATATATATCATATATATATATATATATATATATATATATATATATATATGTCCACAAAGACCAGTGGGGTAAGATTTTGTTTAATCACGTGTCACAAGTAACATAATGTACATTTTTCAGTTCTGGAACGATTTTTTTTTATATACATAATTATGTACAGTGTCATCAACACTTAAAGCCTCTTTTGTATAAAAAAAAAATTCCAAACTTTACAGTGACTAAAAAAAATATTTACAGTATACACAACGTTATCTTCAACAACACAACATCAAACAGCCTCTTAGTATTTTTTTTTAACCTTGTCCAAGGCTCAGAGAAGTCGCGTGCCGTACAATCCGTCTGCTTGAAAGCTTCAGACCCCCTTTTCTAGCTGGGATGTGTATTCAGAATGTTGAAACTGAGCTTTTAAAAAGTCTCCAGATCAATCGCATGGCATTGTACTATGACTCCTAGTGACAACAGATTTCTCAATGTCAGATTCCCCCATAGATAGCGTGCTGCCATTGTGCGGCACCATCATTTTTTGACTCACTTGTGTAAACAAAGTGAGTATGTTTTAACCCGGTGTTCGGTTGTGTGTGTGTGTGTGTGTGTGTGTGTGTCCGTGGTAAACTATAACATTGACATTTTCTCTGCAAATACTTTGTCAGTTGACACCAAATTTGGCATAAAAACAGGAAAAATTCAGTTCTTTCCAGTCATCTTGTTTAAAACAATATTGCACCTCTGGGATGGGCACAAAAAAATAAAATAAAAAAAGAAGCCTAATTATATTCAAACTGTATTTATTGTTATATTTTTTGTATTCTCTAAACTTGGCACTTTAATTTATCACAAGTGAGTCTTGAAGGCCTTGCCTCTCTTGTTTTTCTTTTCTTTTTCCATTTTTTGTTTGTTTGCATGTTCATTTGTTTTCCTGTCCTAGTTGTGAGTTTTCTACAGAAATTTCCCCAGAGAAAACCCCCTTTGTTGCCATGGGTTCCTTACATATGTGCGCTAAAGTAAGTGCATGCTGCACACAGGTGACCTCGATTTATTTATCTCACCCGAATGACTAGCGTCCAGACCACCACTAAATAAGGACTAATGGATGGGGAGGAAATTCTGGCAGCAAAGTGTGGGATTCGATCCAATGGATTCAGATCCAATGGATTCAGCGGGGGGGATGGGAAGGGTGCAGGGGGGGGGGGGGGGGGGGACGAGTTACCACTTGGCAACCACTCCACAGCTTTGTTGACCTGTACACAGGCTGCTGTAGTGAAGTGTAATTTTATGTTCGTTCAGTAATTCAGTGTCCTACTTCACAAGCAGTGTTAGATGTGGCGTAAGGTAAGGATGGAATTGGGATGCTTATACATATTATACATACATGCACACACACACGCACACACACACACACACACACATCTCTCTATCTCTCTCTACACACACACACACACATATGTATATATATATATACACATATATATATAATTTATGTGTGTGTGTGTGTGTGAGAGAGAGAGAGAGAGTGTGAGTGTGCGTATCAAAACTACTCTTTACTTGTAAAAGGCCCTTCAGTTCACACAGAACTGTGTCAAAATGCAACTTACTCGAAAATATTCTGTTGAGAAAAAATAGGTCTTTTTGTGGGCTATGTTTTCACATTCCACATTAAATAAAAACTGTTTAAAATAGTAATGAAATAAAATAAAACGAAATAAAAAGGAACAAAAAAGACATCAACTATTAACACTCCTGCACACACACACACACACACACACACACACACCTCAAAACGTACGCAAGCCCCCCGAGCCGCCATCCCCCCACACAGACACACACACACACGCGCGCGTGCGTGAGTGCGCGCGCGCGCGTTCGCTCCCTCCCTCAAACTCGCACACGTGCTCTTTCTCAAAAAGAAAAAGAAAAAGAAAAGCTCGTTTTAGCAAATGAAATTGCAAAATGGTCAGATAATGCCTATGTCTTAGGTGAAGTATATCACTCATCAGTGAAACTGGAAGGCAGAGGAGATTCTGAGATTCTAAAACTCTTCCCCATCTTCACTTGTGATCAAATGAAATCTTGTCTTAAAATAAGAATTTATATATATATATATATATATATATATATATATATATATATATATATATATATATATATATATATACATTTCTTCTTATTCATCATCATCATCATCATTTTCCTTTCTCGTCGTCCTCTCTTTTTTGGAAAAAAAAAAATCAATCTGTTTTATATCTTTGTCATATATCTATCACACCGACTGACAACGTTTCATCATTCTTAATGAACGATAAGAGTACCGTTTAAGTTGGCATGTGGCAAGGATTGGTTTCACTGCATTTTTATGATATTATAGTGTCAGAAAGCAGTAAGTGAAGAGAGACATATTTTCCTTCCCCCCTTCTGTCTTTCCACCCCCACCCCCACCCTTTAACTGACAAAACTTCTGCCACAGATAGTTATGTACGATTTTTTCCCAACACAAAGTAAACTTTTGTTCCCCCGCAAAGTAAACTTATGCAAGCAAACCCCAGAGTTGTGAGAGAGGAAACTGCATTGTGTGTGTGTGTGTGTGTGTGTGTGTGTGTGCGCGCGCGCACCCATGCCCTGATCTGAATTCTGATTTGAAAGCAAGTACCTCCACAGAAAACTGTGACCAACAGCCCCTGCCTCTCCCCCACATCCTCCCCCACATCGAAAAGTATATGTTATATATAATGATTTTGAAATCATATTTAAAAAAAAAAAAGAATAACTGAATGCCTGTCACAATGTATTGATTGTATGTATTTTACAGGATTCAGCACATTCCTGTCTCTTTTTTCAGCATCTATTTGACACATTACATTCCACACACAGCGAGGTAAATGTAATTACTGGAGATATTTCAACCGTTCCCCAAAATCGATGTCTTCTGACATTTCGAGGTGTATGTGTGTGTGTGTAAAAACCCTCATCCCAGTTTCCAGTAATTTTTGACTGCCATTTTATACGAACGTTTTGCACGACCGTCTGTGGGTTAGAGCGCAATCGACAGTGAGCTGACTTCAAGTTAGAAACGTGGATGAAGAATTTCATCTCTCTCTCTCTCTCTCTCTCTCTCTCTCTCTCTGTTTTTCGCTTGTCTATGAATACATGCTCATGTGTATGCCACTTTCTACTTTACAAGCAAAATTAATGAAAAAAAAGAAAAGAAGAAGTAAGTAAAAAAAAAAAAAAGAATAAACGAATAAACAAACATCAATGTGATCAACTTCACTGAAACATTATTCCGACAGTAAAAAAAACACCCAAACAAACCCGCATATATATATATACTGAATCGACAGAGGATGAATGTCCATCAGCTTCCTTCCTCTAAATGCTGATGACGTTCTCCAACCAAAATAAACACCAGAAAGTCAACACTCTAGTAAACTATCCCTTGAAATTGTAACAAAAGAGATAAAACAACAACAACAACAACAACAACTCATTTTTCTATTAAAAAAAGAAAAAACAAATTCACGTCAAATGTTGCCAGTTTTTCTAGGAACGGGTATGAACACAGTACAGAGTCCTTTCAACAAGAACAAAACTCTCCATGATATGTCACTGAATTTCAGTAGTAATCGCTATTGAGGTAATCAAGAATTCAAAAACACCGAAAACCAGCCTTCCCAACAAAGCAGGATCGGTCTAAACATTATATTAAAACATATTTAAAAAAACAAACAAACCCAAAACAAACAACAAAAACCGCTGGCTTTTTCACACACTTCATTGTCGCCGAGATCGACTGACTCCCCCATCGAAGTGGGTGAGGGACGTTGTTAAAGCTTCAATCAACAAAAGCGGCTTGGCTCATTACGTGTACACACTATACCTGTGATGAATGAAATGAATCAGTGACTCACGAAACGTGTTCTTCCATAACGGGTTTTAGTCACGACTCAGTCCAGCAAAACTGAAAGTCGCACACGCACATGAACATTTCAATGGTGCTTCCTTCCAATGGTAATGATTGTCCAGTTCATCCCCCTTCCCCTCCCCCCTCCTACTCCCTTCCCCCCAAACCTCTTCCCCTTCTCACTGAAGAAAATAAAGGAAAGAGAAAAAGCTATATATATATATATATATATATATATATATATATATATATGATAGTCAGTCGTGTCCGACTATCACCATCAGAACAGCAGAGGAGGCAACTGCTGTTCCGACTATTTGGGCTAGAATTTGATTATAGTGGAGAGTGTCTTGCCCAAGTACATCCCCACTCTCTCGGCCAAGAGGGTTTTAAGACAGTCGGCGTTGGGATGGTTCCCAAAGGCCAACTAGCCCACAAGGCTGCAGCACTAAGAGCCTGTGCAATTTTGCCTCCTAGTTTGAGAGTCATAGTCCTTCACAAAAGACTAAGCTGTAAATGATTTCCCATTGACTGGAGAAACCACTGATGATACAGCTCTCACTTTGCTGTTGGCCCAAATGTAAACTTATGTCAATCTGTGATATAAGCCGAGTGTTGGGCCAGGAAAAAACTACAGCAACAAAAACCCCACCATGTCACCTCAATTCCCCTTTCCAACCTCCACCACCACAACCCAACCACTCCCCCCAAAAAGTACTGATTGAGAAAGACAATCTGAAAATAATTTCACATAGAAAATCGTCGTCAATCATAATCGATCATCAATCACAACATTCTCGTTAAGATGTCGGGATGGTTGTGGGGGAAGGGGAACACTTGGAATAATTATAATCAAGGAAGACCTCTGGGTAGGGGTGTTTTTTTTTTTTTTGGAGGAGGAGGGTGTTGGTGGGGGTGGGGTGAGGGTCTTGGTATTGGCCCATTAGATTGGTCTATACAGCGAGACAGTGACCATTCACAAACACTTTTCTTGTGTGCACAGCTGGCTTCACGTAATATCATGAACCCTCATGGGGTTTTCTCGTCTTGTCTTGTCTTGTCTTGTCTTGTTCGCGAAGCAGTTTCATTAATTTTTGCCGGCGATCCAACGTCTGCTGGATCCAAAGTCATAACGGTAACCCCATCAAAGTTACGAAGTGTCGACCACTCAAGACTCAAAACCCCAACTTGACACAAATGCTGACTGAATTCAGTTTTCAGGACCAGCCAGTAAAACGATGCTGTTTTTGGCTCCATCGTGTAGGGTGGGTGAGGGTAGGTAGCGTGGGGTCAGTTGGGAGCGGGGGTGGAAAGGCAGAAGGGTCCACAAAGAAGTTGTCTCCAGCACAATACTCCTAACAGTGTAACAACAACGATGACTAAACATCAAGACGCGTATAATTACGTTGGTAGCTCAGTTCAAGCGTGTTTCGAACCCCCATAAAAATGGCCAACATAGATTCAGGTTCTTCTTGTGTTCCAGCACACCCGATCACGTTTCTGGAAAAAAAAATAAAAATAAAGAAGAGAGAGAAAAAAAAAAGTTCCGTGGCGGAGGGAGGACACACGAGTTTCACTCACAACGCATCGAGTGCGCACCCGGAAGCGGAAACACCGTCTGTTCGCTCGTGCGGTTCTGAAGCAGCAGCATTCCGCCACAGCATCTTGTTGATCCGAGAAAAAATGTTGAGAAATGTTTATAAATATAAAAACAACAACAAGATTTTAAGCCTGAAGGCTGAAACAAGCGTGGGTGAATTCCAGTAAGTTCAGAGTTCCATCACTGGATTATTAATCAAGATGCTCGTGGTACAGGAATTGTAGCAGTCCCACTGTGTCTTCTTTCCAAACACTGCTGCCCTTTTCGATGCCACTTACCAGCACGAATTTCTTCTGGCACGACAGAAGGTTGAAATAAATTTTCATGAAAATTGTAAGCCAGATGTCACCGTCAAAAGTGATTGCTCTTGCCACACGCCGATAAACCATGTCAATGATTTCCTGTTTACAGAGACAACGACCAAAGTCCTATTTACGCTACAGCACAACACGACCATCGATTTCACAGGTTGACGCTGTGGGAAAAACGCTGTTTAACACCGGTAAAAACAATAGTGCGTGGCTTACACTGCTGACGAGGATATAATCAGTGGTCACAACTGGCGAATCATAATGACGGGCCGTCTGTGGATGATCGGATACCAAGAGACCATCTCTTCACTGGTCCCTTCACTGGTTTCAGAGTTATCCGTTCTCCAGATATACCTCAAAACACCAACCCGTGACCACGGATGACTGACGTCTCTTCACGGATCAGCACGAAAACAAAACTGATCAAGATGCAACAGAGAAAACTGTTATGATTGCGTTCCAAGTTCGGTCATGTATCTTCTAAGATTATTCCCACAGTTTCAGTTTCAGTTTCAGTAGCTCAAGGAGGCGTCACTGCGTTCGGACAAATCCATATACGCTACACCACATCTGCCAAGCAGATGCCTGACCAGCAGCGTAACCCAACGCGCTTAGTCAGGCCCCCACAACTTTCGAAGGCGAACGTTAGCATTAAAAACAAACTATTAAAAAAAAAAACCCACATACAAGCAAACAAAAACAAACAACAACAACAAAAACACAAAAAACAACAATAATAAAAAAAAATAAATAATAAATAAAAAAATAAAAAAAGCACGCACGCCCCAAACCTACACTTCCGACTCTGTATCAGGAGGCAGGACTTTTCTATTGTGGTGTCGTCCCCTCAGCAAAGTGGCGGAGTGGATTCCTGAAGTAGTTTCTCTGTTGGTTTTTTTTTGGTTTTTTTCATGGACCGTTATGCCACCACCACAAAGCAACAAACCCGAGTCACACAGTACAGTTATCTGCCGACCCCAAGAACCTCCCGTGGTGATGGCTCAGTCATTATCAACGCTATATCCTCCTACCCTCGCTAAGTGCAGGACCCTAGAAGGCCCACCACCACCAAGAATCTCCTGTCATGTAGATGTAACCTCTACACAGTTGAGTGCTGGATTCTATAACAGAAAGCAAGCCAGAACACGGGCGAAAAGCCACAGTAAAGTACAGTCCAGGACACAAATTCCCCCAACGCAGCCAATCGAGATCTTACGAGCAAAGCCCTCTCGAACAATAAGGGCCGCGATAGAGCTAGCTGGCTATACGGCAACAAAAGAAGAAGAAGAAAACACAACAATCCAGGAGGACTAGAACACTGGCTGTACGACCAAACGGTGAGGTCTCTGTGTCCACCCCCACCACCACCATTCGTCTCCAGTCCATCCCCCCACTCCCCCCCCCCCCAACACACAGAAAGTATGAGGTTCCAGCGTCTACCCCACCACCTTCTCCAGTCCATCTCCCCACCCCACCCCACCCCACCCACACAGAGAAAGGATGAGGTCTCAATGTCCACCCCCGTCACCATACGTCTCCAGTCCATCTCCCCCCCCCCACCAACCCCCACACACAAAATGGATGAGGTCTCAGCGTCTACCCCACCACCGTCTCCAGTCCGTCTCCTCCCCTCTCACCTCCCCCCCTCCACACACACCCCCCCCACACACACACAGAAAGGATGAGGTCTCAGTGTCCACCCCCGCCACTGTCTCCAGTCCTTCTTTACCCCCCTCCCCACTCTCCTCCCTCCCCCGCCCCCCCCCCACTACACACACACACACACAGAAAGGATGAGGTCTCCAGTCCTTCTTCACCCCCCTCCCCACTCTCCTCCCTCCCCTTCCCCCCACTACACACACACACACACACACACACACAGAAAGGATGAGGTCTCCACACACACCCACCCACACACACACACACACACACACACACAGAAAGGATGCGGTCTCACTGTTGTACCCCGTCACCCTCTTCAGTCCGTCTTCTTCCCCGACCCGCCTCACCTCCCCCCCCACCCCCAAACACACAGAAGGCTTCCTTCCTCCCTCCCTCCCTCCCTCCCCCTCACAGCATAGGCTGCCCGCTGGACACGGAGCTCTGCCGGATGAGGTTGGTCACCTGGCGGCGAACCTGACAGTAGCAGACGGAGAGCAGCACGGTCAGCAGTGACAGGCCGATGCAGGCGGCGATCAGGATCCAGCTGCCCGACCCCTGCGTCATCAGGTAGCCACCGTCCTCCCGTGAGCCTTTGCTGACTGTGACGTCACTTCCTCCGCTTCCGCTTCCGGTTCCGGCGCCGGACAGCTGAGTGTTGAGGGCGTTGTCGTCGTCAGGTCGCTCGGCGATCTCGCTGTGACGGTTGAAGGAAAGTTTGCATTACAGACAAACAAGCAAACAAACAAAACAAAACAAAAATGGGGGAGGGGGTGGAATGGCGGGAGAAAATTGGTGAACGAGTGCTTCAATAATGTTGATACCACTACTACTACTACTACTGATACTACATCTACTACTACTACCACCACTACTACTACTACTACTGATACTACATCTACTACTACTACCACCACTACTACTACTGCTGCTTCTATTAAGAAGAAAAAGAAGAGGAAGAATAGGTTTAAGTTTAAAAGTTAAGGGTCCCATAATAGCCTTTTTTTTTTAACGGCCGTCGGGATTGTTCTCCTCGCCCACCACCACCGTCACCGCCATTACCGCTGCTGCTGCTGCTACTACTTCTACTACTATTACTGCTGCTGTTGCTGCTGCTACTACTGCTTCTGCTGCTGCTACTACTGCTATTACTGCTGCTGTTGCTACTACTACTACTGCTGCTGTTCCTACTTCTATTACTACTACTGCTGCTGTTGCTACTACTCCTACTATTACTGCTGCTGCTACTACTACTACTGCTGCTGCTCCTCCTACTACTGCTGCTGTTGCTACTATTCCTACTATTACTGCTGCTGCTACTACTTCTACTACCACTACTGCTGCTGCTGCTACCACTACTGCTATTACTGCTGCTGCTGCTGCTACTACTACTACTATTACTGCTGCTGCTACTACTACTACTACTACTGCTGTTGCTACTACTACTACTGCTGCTGCTACTACTCCTACTATTACTGCTACTACCACTTCTACTGCTACTACTACTACTTCTTCTGCTGCTGCTACTACTGCTATTACTGCTGCTGTTGCTACTACTACTACTGCTGCTGCCGTTCCTACTTCTATTACTACTACTGCTGCTGTTGCTACTACTCCTACTATTACTGCTGCTGCTACTGCTGCTACTACTACTACTGCTGCTGCTGCTACTACTGCTATTACTGCTGCTGTTGCTACAACTACTACTGCTGCTGTTCCTACTTCTACTACCACTACTGCTGCTGTTGCTACTACTCCTACTATTACTGCTGCTGCTACTACTAATACTGCTGCTATTGCTACTACTACTATTACTGCTGCTACTATTCCTACTATTACTGCTGCTGCTACTACTTCTACTACCACTACTGCTGCTGCTGCTACCACTACTACTATTACTGCTGCTGCTGCTGCTACTACTACTACTATTACTGCTGCTGCTACTACTACTACTACTGCTGTTGCTACTACTAGTATTACTGCTGCTACTACTCCTACTATTACTGCTGCTACTACTACTACTACTGCTGCTGTTGCTGCTGCTACTTCTACTACTACTGCTACTACTACTACTACTACTGCT
>NC_134895.1:50557740-50560240 GCF_041734735.1 Babylonia areolata | reverse complement strand
GGGGGAACCCAGACAGGTAGAACAGCTCTGCCCCGTGCATCACACCTGTACAGCCACACACACACACACACACACACACACACACACACACACACACACACACACACACACACACACACACACACAACAAAAACAAAAACAACAACAACAACAGCAACATATACACACACACGCGCGCGCGCGCACACACACACACACACACACACACACACACACACAATAACATACACACACACACACACACACACACACACACACACAATAACAACAACAACAACAACAACAACAACAACACACACACACACACACACACACACACACACACACACACACACACACACACACACACACACACATAAGCATGAAAGCACAGACGTATGACATGTACGCACGCACAGACAAGCGCGCGGAGGTCAACAGGTAGATGTGAAACGACCGATCACAAACAGAGATCGATATATTATTACATACCAAACAGCAAATAGCATGAGCACTGAAATCAAGTTAGTCAGTAATAAGTAAGTACGTGAGTGAGTATAAAATAGGAATATATAAACAAATAACCAACCAAACAAAAATATAAATGAGTACATCAATAACTGAATGAATGAATGAATGAACGAATGAATGAATAAATGAATGAATTGTTGAATGAAGCCACAGAAACACCCTATACATGGCGCATCGCCGCAGAAGGGTTCATAATAAGAATAAAAACAAAAAAGAGAAAATATCCATATGGGTGATATCTGAGCACGCAATCGCATGCATCCTTTGGGTACAAAGTTTGCAGCAGAAGGAAAAAGAAAGAAAAAAAAAAAATCCTAAATGACTTTCAGCACACCGCGCATATTCCTTATAGTGGTATGCACAAAAGAAACTGCAGAGCCCAACCTTGTTTCCAAAGGACTCCAAAACCCTCACAACACCAAGACCCAAGCCGTGAATAAACTGGACCAACCAAACCGACACGTACGTGAAACTTAACCCCACAGAAAAAAAAGACTGTGAGTTGATGGAAGCCTTACCTGCACGAAAATTGTGTTTGTCATCACAAGTCAGTGGGAACACTGACTTTTTTTTTTGTGACGTTTTAACATTTATTATTAGTTATTTTTTCTTTTAAGATCAACGACTTCTCTCTTACGAAGTCCATTAAATGATTTTCTTTAAATGTTTTTCTACTTATTTCAAATGTTCCGCCTTTGAATCCATTCTATATGTACCCTGTTTCCCCACAAAGACTCACCATCAATTCCCTTCCCTTTTTCCTCTCTACCTTTAAAACGGTAACATTCAAAATGTGAAAATTAATGCTTGAAACAAAAAATGTCTACAGTCAGTCACCAGTTCGTGTGATGGAGCACTAAAGAAAACTCCCCCTCAACTCTACAGTACCCCGTACCTTCCCACACACTAGTTCATAAGGAGACGGGCGCAATAGCCGAATGGTTAAAGCGTTGGACTTTCAATCTGAGGGTCCCGGGTTCGAATCACGGTAACGGCGCCTGCTGGGTAAAGAGTGGAGATTTTTACGATCTCCCAGGTCAACATATGTCCAGACCTGCTAGTGCCTGAACCCCCTTCGTGTGTATATGCAAGCAGAAGATCAAATACGCACGTTAAAGATCCTGTAATCCATGTCAGCGTTCGGTGGGTTATGGAAACAAGAACATACCCAGCATGCACACCCCCGAAAACGGAGTATGGCTGCCTACATGGCGGGGTAAAAACGGTTATACACGTAAAAGCCCACTCGTGTGCAAACGAGTGAACGCAGAAGAAGAAGAAGTTCATAAGGAGGAAGGCGGCAGAATGGTTAAGACGCTCAGCTGCCAATAATGGAGAGTCAGTGAGGGTGTGGGTTCGAATCCCGCTCTCGCCCTTTCTCCCAAGTTTGACTGGAAAATCAAACAGAGCGTCTAGTCCTTCGGATGAGACAATAAACCGAGGCCCCGCAGCACGCAGCTGGCGCACTGAAAAAGAACCCATGGCAACAAAAGTGTTGTCCTCTGGCACAATCATGTAAAGATAAATCCTCTCTGATAGGTACACAAATATATATATGCATGCGCTCAAGGCCTGACAAGCGTGTTGAGTTCTGCTGCTGTCAGGCATCTGGCCAGCAAAACGTGGTGTAGCGTATATGGATTTGTCCGAACGCAGTGACGCCTCCTTGAAACTGAAACTGGTTCATAATTAGACGCACATGGGAAACGTCCCAGTAAAAAGACACAAAGCTCCATCACGCCGCCTACCTTCCCATTGGTCAAAGTCGGAGCGGTACTCGTAGTTGTAGACAAAGACGGTGAGGTTGAGGGCAGCCATGACGCTGGCGGCTTTGTGGGTCGGTGCCAGGATGAAATAGTCCCCGACGATCTGGAAACAGTCAACTGTTGTCAATCTTCCTTGTGACCCCGGCACACTCGGTAATAAAGACATATTCTATTCTGTTCTTTTCTGTTCTATCATAAAGCAATCACACCCACAGTCCCACGAA
>NC_134895.1:50542740-50552740 GCF_041734735.1 Babylonia areolata | reverse complement strand
TGCATGCGTGCGTACCTGCGCACTTGCACGTGATCGAGACACACTTAAGTCAAATCTTGTTAATTATTCACTTGGACAATTGCGAAGGTACTTTAACAAAAAAAATAAGAAACATCATCCAGTATGATTTTACCACAGAATTATGACAGGGACGAATTCTTGTCTTCGTGCGCCAGGTTCAATTCTACACAGAGGACCACGGTTTATCGTTTCATCTTGATGACCAATACGCAGACGACCACTCATCCGTATGTCCTGACGGGCGCAATAGCCGAGTGGTTAAAGCGTTGGACTGTCAATCTGAGGGTCCCGGGTTCGAATCACGGTGACGGCGCCTGGTGGGTAAAGGGTGGAGATTTTTACGATCTCCCAGGTCAACATATGTGCAGACCTGCTAGTGCCTGAACCCCCTTCGTGTGTATATGCAAGCAGAAGATCAAATACGCACGTTAAAGATCCTGTAACCCATGTCAGCGTTCGGTGGGTTATAGAAACAAGAACATACCCAGCATGCACACCCCCGAAAACGGAGTATGGCTGCCTACATGGCGGGGTAAAAACGGTCACACACGTAAAAGCCCACTCGTGTGCATTCGAGTGAACGCAGAAGAAGAAGATCCGTATGTCCGGATTATCTCGCTTCCTTGTCGGACGTGTTACCACGAGGCCACCACTCCACTATTTCCTCTTTCTTTTAAAACATTAAAAAACAAGAGAGGCAAGGCCTTCAAGACTCACTTGTGATAAATTAAGGCCCCTTGCATTAATTACAGAGTAATTTCCATTTTTTACTATCTGCACTAAAACGTTTGCAAAATAAATAAAAATTCCATGCTTAGCGAAAGAATTCCCGTTTGAACAAAAAATGATAATAATGACTGCTCTTGTTGTTGTGTCAGAATAAGAGGTCAAAGTGCCAAGTTTAGAGAATACAAAAATTATAAATATAACAGTAAATGCAGTTTGCATATAATTAGGCTTCTTTTTTTATTTTTTTGTGCCCATCCCAGAGGTGCAATATTGTTTTAAACAAGATGACTGGAAAGAACTGAATTTTTCCTATTTTTACGCCTAATTTGGTGTCAACTGACAAAGTATTTGCAGAGAAAATGTCAATGTTAAAGTTTACCACGGACACACAGACACACGGACACCCACACCCACACCCACACACACACACACAGAGACAACCGAACACCGGGTTAAAACATAGACTCACTTTGTTTACACAAGTGAGTCAAAAATTCCATTTTGATAGGTTGACATTTTACAACATCTTAATGGACATGTATAAAGAAAGAAAAAAAATCAGAAAAAAACATGTATAGACAGACTGACGGACAGAGGCAGCCAAGCAGCTGGATTATACATAGGTTGGTTATCATCATGGAGTATTATCATTCATTTCTTAAGATCTCACACAAGCTGTTAAGGAATATCAAACTGTCAAGTATCTTAGAGCATGTTCACAGTAAGTGAACATCGCACTCATTTCTTACGAATATCAATAAAGAGAAAATAAATATGGGTGGTTAATTTTCGTTAATCATGAACAGGTTATTGATCATTTGTGTGTGATCAATAATTTGTAAGGACCACTCCACTATTTCGTCTTGAATCATTTCCTCTATTAATTTATCAAATAACAATGATGATGATGATAATAATAATAATAATAATTAATAATAATAATAATAATAATGACAACAACAACAACAACAACAACAATAATAATCATCATCATCATAATGATAATAATAATAATAATAATAATAATAGTAATAATAATAATAATAATAATAATAATAATAACAACGTTTTAACACACCTGCAATCAGTCCCTCATCCAGAGTAGCCCCAGTCAGGAAGTGATGACCTGTGACGTCACCCTTGGTTGCAAGCACTTCCGGTAACTCTGGAAGAAAATGGCCGTCCACCACAGGTCGGAATGCAGGTATCAGAGAAATAGGTATCTGAAAAAAAAGGGGACGATTTCTTGTTTTAGACTTTATTGGTATACATAAATGAATGAATGAACGGATGAATAAATAAATAGATAAGCATATGAATAAATAGATGACAGCACTTTTGTTGCTTTGTGTTGTTTATCAGCGCGCAAAGTGCGTGCTGCACACGGGACCTCGGTTTATACTACTACTACTACTAATGGTATTTATATAGCGCTGAATCTTGTGCATAGACAAATCAAAGCGCTTTCGCATCAGTCATTCACACACATGCGTAACTCTAAAACTGGAGAAACTGAAGACAAGGATCGAAGAGGCAGGGAAGGGAGGCTATTTTGGGAAGAGGTGGGTTTTAAGGCCAGACTTGAAAGAGCTGAGTGTGGAGACTTGACGAAGCAAAAGAGGAAGTTCATTCCAACTGCAAGGTCCAGAGACAGAGAAAGAACGGCGGCCAACAGTCGAGAGTTTGAATCAGAGTGGACCCGAAGCTGATCGTAGTGAGCGATCGAAATGACGTTTCGTTCGAAACGACTATACGCTCAGTTTGATTTTTCAGTCATCCCTGGAAGAAAGGGCGACAGTAGGAATCGAACGCAGTACTGGCTGATAAACGTCTTAACCACTCTGCCACTGTCATTATTGATTCGAACACACTTTTCACACATGTCTGTCAAAAATCAATTGGAAGATGACTGTCACGCCTCCTGCTTGGGCGATTTATGCAAAAGTCATGTCATCAGAAAATCTGTCATAATAGTTTTAGCATTGATAGTCAGTTCGTCTCTGATCAAGGTCTCGCAAAAATGTATATTTAATAATAATAATAATAATAATGGTATTTATATAGCGCTGAATCTTGTGCAGAGACAAATCAAAGCGCTTTCACATCAGTCATTCACACGCATGCATAACTCTAAAACTGTAGAAACTAAAGACAAGGAAGAGGCAGGCAAGGGAGGCTATTTTGGGAAGAGGTGGGTTTTAAGGCCAGACTTGAAAGAGCTGAGTGTGGAGACTTGACGAAGCGAAAGAGGAAGTTCATTCCAATTGCAAGGTCCAGAGACAGCATCCAATGCAACCCCCCCCCCCCCCCTCCCCGATACACCCTCCCCGCCACCTCCTAAAAAATTAAAAAAATAAAGAAATAAAGAGAAAAAAACAACAACCAAAACCCCCCAAACAAACAAATAACAACAAAAAGAAAAAGAAAAAAAAGGGGGAAAAAAACCCATTCAATACCTGAAACATACATTCTCGAAATAAGTTATGACTGGCTGGTGGGCACCTCCTTTCCCCCGCATCATCGTCCATCCACTTTCTGCCACTTATTATCTGTATTTTTCTTCTTCTTCGTATTTGGCCCATTCGTTTTTTGGTTAACGGAAATTGTTGTTCCTGCACCACCCTCTAAGCTGAAGCCTGGATACAACACCGTGGAGACTTTTTGGGTTTTCTGTTTCCCAAGATCAACTTATATTTCGAACAACAACGCAATGGTTATCATCTGCTAAAAAAAAAACAAAAAAACAAAACAAAACAAAAAAACCCACAAAAAAAAACACATGTAGATAGACAGATAGACAGACAGATAGAGAGATAGATAGATAGATAGATAGATAGATAGACAAACCGGTGATGGATTGTCTGTCGTTTTCTGTTGTTTCGAATGCTCAATCTTTGATGGACACAGAAGACAACAGAACATGGCTGTGCACGTCCTTATCTCCTCTGATACCTCTTGCAGGCACGATAATAAAGTTAATGTACTTTCATGGAGAGAGGAAACGAGAGAGAAATAACTGAGTGAGTGACGTGGCCCTTCGAGTGGAGTGATGGCCTAGAGGTAACGCGTCCGCCTCGGAAGCGATAGAATCTGAGCGCGCTGGTTCCAATCACGGCTCAGCCGCCGATATTTTCTCCCCCTCCACTAGACCTTGAGTGGTGGTCTGGGCGCTAGTCATTCGGATGAGACGATAAACCGAGGTCCCGTGTGCAGCATGCACTTGGCGCACGTAACAGAACCCACGGCAACAAAAGGGTTGTTCCTGGCAAAATTCTTAAGAAAAATTCACTTCGATAGGAAAAACAAATAAAACTACACGCAGGAAAATACAAAAAAAATGGGTGGCGCTGTAGTATAGCGACGGTCTCTCCCTGGGGAGAGCAGCCTGAATTTCACGCAGAGAAACCTATTGTGATAAAAAAAAAAGAAGAAAAAAAAAGGAATACAAATATGACGCAATCTTCGTCCCGATAAGCAGCCAATAAACATTGCTTTAACCTAACACCAGGGGGTGGAGGGGGGGAAGGGGAGGGAAGGGAAGGGGGGTGTTTGTTTGTTGATTTCTCCAGAGCACTGGCTGTTTTTTTTGGGTTTTTTTTTTGTCTGTTAACGGCAGATTCCTCCTGATTTCCACGCATGACTGGAGTTTCCCCGAGTCCTCCCCAGCCCTTATCACGCTAATGTGAAAATAGGTATGCTGCTGCTGCTGCTGATGATGATGATGATGATGGTGATGATGATGGTGATGATGATGATGAGGAGGAGGAGGAGGAGGAGGAAGGTGATTATGATGGTGATGATGATGATGGTGATGATGATGGTGATGGTGATGATGGTGGTGATAATGATGATGGTGGTGATAGGTATGCTGCTGCTGGTGCTGGTGATGATGATGATGATGATGATGATGATGATGATGATGAGGAGGAGGAGGAGGAGGAGGAAGAAGGTGATTATGATGGTGATGATGATGATGATGATGATGCTGCTGCTGATGATGATGATGGTGATGAAGATGACGATGGTGGTAATGATGATGATGATGGTGGTGATGATGACGATGGTGGTAATGATGATGATGATGGTGGTGATGATGACGGTAATGAAGATGACAATGGTGATGATGATGATGATGATGCTGATGCTGCTGCTGATGATGATGGCGATGATAATGGTGATGAAGATGATGGTGATGATAGGTATGCTGCTGCTGCTGATGATGATGATGGTAATGATGATGATGGTGATATTGATGATGGTGACAATGATCTCCCTCTCAGGTACAGTCCCATTCCTCTGAATTGATAAATATACTCATCAACAACAACTGAGGATCATTTCCAACTAGAACTCAACTACTTCCCCACTAGAACTCAACTACTACACCGCTAGAACTAGAACTCAACTACCACACCGCTAGAACTCAACTACTACACCACTAGAACTCAACTACAAACAACCCCACTAGAACTCAACTACTACCCCGCTAGAACTCAACTACTACCCCGCTAGAACTCAACTACTACCCCGCTAGAACTCAACTACTACCCCACTAGAACTCAACTACTACCCCACTAGAACTCAACTACTACCCCACTAGAACTCAACTACTACACCGCTAGAACTCAACTACAAACAACCCCACTAGAACTCAACTACTACCCCACTAGAACTCAACTACTACCCCGCTAGAACTAGAACTCAACTACAACCCCGCTAGAACTCAACTACTACCCCACTAGAACTCAACTACAAACAACCCCGCTAGAACTCTACTACTACCCCGCTAGAATTCAACCACTACCCCACTAGAACTCAACTACTATCCCGCTAGAACTCAACTACAAACAACCCCGCTAGAACTCAACTACTTCCCGCTAGAACTCAACTACTACACCGCTAGAACTCAACTACCACACCGCTAGAACTAGAACTCAACTACAACCCCGCTAGAACTCAACTACCTACACCGCTAGAACTAGAACTCAACTACAACCCCGCTAGAACTCAACTACTACCCCACTAGAACTCAACTACTACCCCGCTAGAACTCAACTACTACCCCACTAGAACTCAACTACTACCCCGCTAGAACTCAACTACTACCCCGCTAGAACTCAACCACTACACCGCTAGATTCTAACGATAAACCGAGATCTCAGCATACTAGCGCCACAAAAGAACCACGAACTAATTACCTGCTTACTAAGAATAATTCACCGATAGAAAAAAACATAACTACACGCGAAATACTAAAATGGGTGCGCTGTAGAACTCAAACTACTCCCACTAGAACCAAACCCTATTCCCCGCAGAACAACCATTAACCACAAAGAAAAAAACAATCCCAAATAGACTCAACTTCCCCGTAAACACCAAACTAACCATTGCTTAACACAACAACCAGTAGAAGGGGTGAAACTGACTTTGCTAAAATCTCCAACACTACATTTCTGGGGCTGAACCAACTCTGTCCACTAGAACTGGAGTTTCCCGGGCTCCAACCCTTATCACGCTAAGAAAACTCTGCTGCTGCTGCCGCTAGAATGAATATGTGACCTAGAATGAACTATAAGGAGAGGAGAAAAGGTACTACGCTGTATGTAGAGGATGAAATTTTTATAACCGCTGAATTAAGTATATGAGACATAGAGGAGAAGGAGAAGTATATGATTGATGAGAATAATATGATCGCTAGAATGAAGAATACCTGCTAGAATGATGATGTTACCCATATAGAGATTGTATGATGATATATAGGAGGAAGAGACGAGGAGAGTGACTGGATGGTGATGAAATGTCAATGTATATATGAAACATATGGGGGATAGAGCTCTGACACTTCCGCTATGAATGAACTAGAAAGGAGGAGGAAGTAGAATGATGAATATGTTATGGTACAGTTTAAAATGAATAGTATGCCGGCTAGAATGATGATGATATCCATGGAATAGGAGGAAAAGGAGAGGAGAAAAGGCTAGAAGTAATATATATTGCTGCTCATATCCCTACTGGAATCAATGTATGAAGATAGATATCAGCTCTCTGCTGCCCTGCTGAGAACAGATTCCCAGTGGAACTGATGACGATATACTGCTGTTTAGAGAATGAATACATTCTCCCTCTGGAACAGTCCACTACCTCTGCTAAATAACTCATCAACCAACTAGCACCACACTAGAACTCAACTACTACCCCACTAGAACTCAACTACTACCCCACTAGAACTCAACTACTACCCCACTAGAACTCAACTACTACCCCACTAGAACTCAACTACTACCCGACTAGAACTCAACTACTACCCCGCTAGAACTCAACTACTACCCCGCTAGAACTCAACTACTACCCCACTAGAACTCAACTACTACCCCGCTAGAACTCAACTACTTCCCCGCTAGAACTCAACTACAAACAACCCACTAGAACTCAACTACTACCACACTAGAACTCAACTACTTCCCCACTAGAACTCAACTACTACCCCGCTAGAACTCAACTACTACCCCGCTAGAACTCAACTACTTCCCCGCTAGAACTCAACTACAAACAACCCCACTAGAACTCAACTACTTCCCCGCTAGAACTCAACTACAAACAACCCCACTAGAACTCAACTACTACCACACTAAAACTCAACTACTACCCGGCTAGAACTCAACTACTACCCCACTGGAACTAGAACTCAACTACAACCCCGCTAGAACTCAACTACTACCCTACTGGAACTCAACTACTACCCTACTGGAACTCAACTACTACCACACTAGAACTCAACCACTACCCCGCTAGAACTCAACCACTACCCCACTGGAACTCAACCACTACCCCGCTAGAACTCAACCACTACCCCACTGGAACTCAACCACTACCCCGCTAGAACTCAACTACTACCACACTAGAACTCAACTACTACCACACTAGAACTCAACTACTACCCTACTAGAACTCAACTACTACCCCGCTAGAACTCAACTACTACCACACTAGAACTCAACTACTACCCTACTAGAACTCAACTACTACCACACTAGAACTCAACTACTACCCCGCTAGAACTCAACTACTACCCCACTAGAACTCAACTACTACCCCACTAGAACTCAACTACTACCCCGCTAGAACTCAACTACTACCACACTAGAACTCAACTACTACCACACTAGAACTCAACCACTACCCCGCTAGAACTCAACTACTACCACACTAGAACTCAACTACTACCACACTAGAACTCAACTACAAACAACCCCACTAGAACTCAACTACTACCCCGCTAGAACTCAACCACTACCCCATTAGAACTCAACTACTACCACACTAGAACTCAACTACTACCCTACTAGAACTCAACTACTACCCCGCTAGAACTCAACTACTACCACACTAGAACTCAACTACCTACACCGCTAGAACTAGAACTCAACTACAACCCCGCTAGAACTCAACTACTACCCCACTAGAACTCAACCACTACCCCGCTAGAACTCAACCACTACCCCACTAGAACTCAACTACTACCCCGCTAGAACTCAACTACTACCCCGCTAGAACTCAACCACTACACCGCTAGAACTCTACTACTACACCGCTAGAACTCAACTACTACCCCACTAGAACTCAACTACTACCCTACTAGAACTCAACTACTACCCTACTAGAACTCAACTACTACACCGCTAGAACTCAACTACTACCCCACTAGAACTCAACTACTACCCTACTAGAACTCAACTACTACCCCGCTAGAACTCAACCACTACCCCGCTAGAACTCAACCACTACCCCATTAGAACTCAACTACTACCACACTAGAACTCAACTACTATCCCGCTAGAACTCAACTACAACCCCGCTAGAACTCAACTACTACACCACTAGAACTCAACTACAAACAACCCCGCTAGAACTCAACTACTTCCCGCTAGAACTCAACTACTACACCGCTAGAACTCAACTACCACACCGCTAGAACTAGAACTCAACTACAACCCCGCTAGAACTCAACTACCTACACCGCTAGAACTAGAACTCAACTACAACCCCGCTAGAACTCAACTACTACCCCACTAGAACTCAACCATTACCCCGCTAGAACTCAACCACTACCCCACTAGAACTCAACTACTACCCCGCTAGAACTCAACTACTACCCCGCTAGAACTCAACCACTACACCGCTAGAACTCTACTACTACACCGCTAGAACTCAACTACTACCCCACTAGAACTCAACTACTACCCCACTAGAACTCAACTACTACCCCGCTAGAACTCAACTACTACCCCGCTAGAACTCAACTACTACCCCACTAGAACTCAACTACTACCCCGCTAGAACTCAACTACTACACCACTAGAACTCTACTACTACACCGCTAGAACTAGAACTCAACTACAACCCCGCTAGAACTCAACTACTACCCCGCTAGAATTCAACCACTACCCCACTAGAACTCAACTACTACCCCACTAGAACTCAACTACTACCACACTAGAACTCAACTACTACCCCACTAGAACTCAACTACTACCCCACTAGAACTCAACTACTACCCCGCTAGAACTCAACTACTACCCCACTAGAACTCTACTACTACCCCACTAGAACTCAACTACTACACCACTAGAACTCTACTACTACCCGACTAGAACTCAACTACTACCCCGCTAGAATTCAACCACTACCCCGCTAGAACTCAACTACTACCCCGCTAGAACTCAACTACTACCCCGCTAGAACTCAACTACTACCCCACTAGAACTCAACTACTACCCCGCTAGAACTCAACTACTACCCCGCTAGAACTCAACTACTACCCGACTAGAACTCAACTACTACCCCGCTAGAACTCAACTACTACCACACTAGAACTCTACTACTACCCCACTGGAACTAGAACTCACCTACTACCCGACTAGAACTCAACTACTACCCGACTAGAACTCAACTACTACCCGACTAGAACTCAACTACTACCCCGCTAGAACTCAACTACTACCACACTAGAACTCAACTACTACCCCGCTAGAACTCAACTATATGATAGTCAGTCGTGTCCGACTATCACCATCAGAACAGCAGAGGAGGCAACTGCTGTTCCGATTATTTGGGCTAGAATTTGATTATAGTGGAGAGTGTCTTGCCCAAGTACATCCCCACTCTCTCGGTCAAGAGGGTTTCAGGACAGTCGGCGTTGGGATGGTTCCCAGAGGCCAACTAGCCCACAAGGCTGCAGCACTAAGAGCCA
>NC_134895.1:50525240-50535240 GCF_041734735.1 Babylonia areolata | reverse complement strand
GACAGAGACAGAGACAGACAGACAGACAAAAACGGACGCAGAGACAAGAGAGAATTTGACGAACCACAGGAATGACAGCAAGGGAGAGCGAGGAGTCCAGGATGGGGGTGAGGGTGGTGGGTGGGGGGCGGGGTGGGGGGGTGGGGGGGGCGTGACTTTGGCGAGATACACACTGACAGGCAGTGGACATGTTTATCAGGCGTGATGCCACCCTGCTCTGACTGATCACCGCTCCCCACACGGTGCCAGAAGGAAGATCAGGAGGAGGGAGAGGAGGTTGAGAAGCAGGAGGGGGAGGGGGAGGGGGAGCAGGAGGGACAGGAGACAGGAGGATGGGGAGGAGGAGGAGGAGGAGGAGATGGAGGGGGGAGGAAGAGGGACAGCTGTAAAACACTGAATGGAAGCAGGTAACAACAAACGGACAACACGCACCTCCGGTTCGTTGAGGATAATCTCCTGCACGATGTCGGAGGGGAGCTGCTGCAGACAGCCCTTGAGGAGGGAGGAGGTCAGGTTGCCGGAACAGCCCATGGCGGTGACGAACATGCGCACGTAGAGGCTGGGGCTGGACTGGTGGCGGTTCACCGCCCAGTGAGCGAACGGGGATCCACTCTGCTCGATCACGCCCGTGAAGAGACCTGAAAAAAAAAAAAAAAGAAAGAAAGAAAAAAAGAATGAATAAATAAATATATATATCTTTTTTAATCTGAATGGTGGAAACGAAAAAAAATTTCTGTGGATAACAATTTTTGATTTATAGGAAACAAAAAAAACTTCTAAAGAAAACAGTACACATTTACACCGACTTGGCTTGACTACATTCCAATATCCGTGAGGTTGGTTCATCAATTGGCCACGAAACAACTGGAAAAAAAAGTTCGTGTTTTTCTCTTTGATTAATATACATAAGTACTGTGTTTTGCTTGGGTTTTAAAATGTTGCTTTATGGTTTTCTTTTCGTATTTTAAATGTTAATCAATTAAAAAAAAAAAAAAAAAAAAAAGGAATGAAAAACGAAAAAAGGGAAAAAAAAGAAGAAGAAAAAGCGAGAAATACATGAGCGGTAAGGGGTACAATTAGGTTCATGCTTTCCTGTTCATAATGTTCTCATGTCATTAGGTTCATGCTTTCCTGTTCATAATTTTCTGTCAATAGGTTCAAGCGTTCCTGTTCATAATGTTGTAATTAGGTTCATGCTTTCCTGTTCCTAATGTTCTCATGTCATTAGGTTCAGGCTTTCCTGTTCCTAATGTTCTCATGTCATTAGGTTCATGCTTTCCTGTTCCTAATGTTCTCCTGTCATTGGGTTCATGCTTTCCTGTTCCTAATGTTCTCCTGTCATTAGGTTAAAATTTTCCTGTTCCTAATGTTCTCCTGTCATTAGATTCATGCTTTCCTGTTCATAATGTTCTCCTGTCATTGGGTTCATGCTTTCCTGTTCCTAATGTTCTCCTGTCATTGGGTTCATGCTTTCCTGTTCATAATGTTCTCCTGTCATTAGGTTAAAACTTTTCTGTTCATAATGTTCTCCTGTCATTAGATTCATGCTTTCCTGTTCCTAATGTTCTCCTGTCAATAGGTTCAAGCGTTCTTGTTCCTAATGTTGTAATTAGGTTCATGCTTTCCTGTTCCTAATATTCTCATGTCATTAGGTTCATGCTTTCCTGTTCCTAATGTTCTCCTGTCATTGGGTTCATGCTTTCCTGTTCATAATGTTCTCCTGTCATTGGGTTCATGCTTTCCTGTTCATAATGTTCTCCTGTCATTAGGTTAAAACTTTTCTGTTCATAATGTTCTCCTGTCATTAAGTTCAGGCTTTCCTGTTCCTAATGTTCTCATGTCATTAGGTTCAGGCTTTCCTGTTCCTAATGTTCTCCTGTCATTGGGTTCATGCTTTCCTGTTCCTAATGTTCTCCTGTCATAGGGTTAAAACTTTCCTGTTCCTAATGTTCTCCTGTCATTAGGTTCATGCTTTCCTGTTCCTAATGATCTGCTGTCAATAGGTTCAAGCGTTCCTGTTCCTAATGTTCTCATGTCATTAGGTTCATGCTTT
Source organism: Babylonia areolata (assembly GCF_041734735.1). NCBI lineage: Eukaryota > Metazoa > Mollusca > Gastropoda > Neogastropoda > Buccinidae > Babylonia > Babylonia areolata. The sequence continues at coordinate 50,533,187 of NC_134895.1, read as the reverse complement.
CCTGTTCCTAATGTTTTCCATCATTTGTTGAGTTTTTAAACCTTTAAATTCACACTTTGACGTATCGATGTGTAAACTGCCTCGAAAACTGTTGTCTGCAATATAAGATAATGTTCATACAACTCTGGGTTTCGGTTTGAATTCAGTACAAAAAGACAGTTAAAACTTTTAAGAAACAAAGGCAATGAAATAAAACAAAGCTGGCATAATAGAACAAATAACACCAATCCGTGCCACTTTTTCTTCTTCTTCTTTCCTTTTCCCCTCCAAATCTTGATAAAACAATGAAATACACCAAAAAACAAAACAAAACAAAGCAAACAAAAACAACAAACAAACAAACAAACAAAAAAACACACACAAAAAACACAAAAACCAAAAAAAACCCAAACAAACAAACAAAAAAAACCCCCAAAACCAACAACAACTAAAAACAAAAAACAAAACAAAAACAAAACAAAAACAAACAAAACAACAACCACGCAACAGCAACAACAACAACAACCCCCCCCCCCAAAAAAAAAAAAAAAAAAAAAAAAAAAAAAATAATCATCTGAACACCAAAACAAAATCCTCCCACTGGTAATAAACGTTTGCGTCTTTTTATCTATATCTATCTATCTATCTGTCTAATTATATATACATGTATATATTATATATATATATATATATATATATATATATATATATATATATATATATATATATATATTATTTTAAAAAAGTTTTGGCTACTATTGATTATTCACAATTATTATGTAATAAAAAACAACAACAAAAAAGACAAACTTCTTCTTCTTCTTCTTCTGCGTTCACTCGTATGCACACGAGTGGGCTTTTACGTGTATGACCATTTTTATCCCGCCATGTAGGCAGCCATACTCCGTTTTCGGAGGTGTGCATGCTGGGTATGTTCTTGTTTCCATAACCCACCGAACGCTGACATGGATTACAGGATCTTTAACGTGCGTATTTGATCTTCTGCTTGCATATACACACGAAGGGGGTTCAGGCACTAGCAGGTCTGCACATATGTTGACATGGGAGATCGTAAAAATCTCCACCTTTTACCCACCAGGCGCCGTCACCGTGATTCGAACCCGGGACCCTCAGATTGACAGTCCAACAAACAACAACACTGAACAAAACATGACCACAGAAAGGGACACAACCACCACCAAGTCCAGGCGTCTCACCTTTGGACAGGGGAGACAACATGAGGAGCCCCACACTGCAGCCACCGGCGCTGTGCCCGTCGATGGTGACTCGGTTGGGGTCTCCCCCGAAGCTGGCGATGTTGGCCTTGACCCACTTCAGGGCCTCCACCTGGTCCAGCATCCCATAATTTCCCCCCAGAGGGCTGCCCGGAATGGACAGGAAACCTGGAGGAAGGAGGGGTGGGGGGGGGGGGGGGGGGGGGGAGGGGGGAACAGAAAGTGAAAAAAGAATAGAAAACCATGATTGTGCGGTTCACGTTAAAAAAAACAAGAAACAGAGAAAGGAAATGCACACACACACACACACACACACACACACACACACACCCACCACCACCACCACCACCACCACCAACAACAACAAAAATACAAACTCTTCATCGTAAAATCGACTCTACAAAGACTGATGCCTATTCTGCCCCTCTCTGTCTCTTTGTCTTTCTGACATTAATTACGCATCTGGTGTCTGGAGCTGTGCGGCTAGATGTTCATCTTAAGAAGCTAAATTCCCTTCAGAAGAGAGAGCAGCCAAAACGATTTTGCCAGATCCTTCATTGTCAACTTTCGAAAAACAAGCCAGATTAAACATCCTTCCATTGCAAAAAACAGTTAGTATTCAACAAAGCGTTACTTGTGTACGAAGTGCACAATAACTAGGCACTACGATATCCACATTTGCTTACCCGAGTCTCATGGCGATATGCACCTGCATTGATATGTTCAAAACAAGTTTTGCATTTTCAGGTGCATCCCTATGGAATTCACTCTCTGTGCACATACAAGCGAGCAGTTCTCTACCTACTTTTAAGTCAGATCTCCATACATAATCTTTCAATCCTTCCAACCATAAATGACTCAGATATAGAAGCGACCGTTGGCAGTAACAATGAGGGCATTTATTTATTTATTTTTATTTTTATTTTTTTGCTGCCCCATTCATCTGCACCGTTTCAGTGGCATTACTCCCACGCCGCTCATTTAGATTCCCCCATACACGGCCACACCCGGGTTCGTCCGTCGCAGTTCCAGCGTCGGCAGTCCACAGGGAACCATCGATGTTAGGTCACCAGGGTGCCACACACCAGAGGAGACCCTGCACTGCTGCTGAGTCACTTCGGTGGTGTTCAGTGGTGCCTGTTCTGTTTTAACGTACTTAGGACACCACCTACTAAGCCCCCTACTAACGACAATAATGGCTTAGTCGCGGAGCCAGACTGAGTGAGCGTCCCTCCCAGAGTGAAGACCGCCACCACGTCCCTCAAACAACAGCCCCCCATGAATCTACCGACACTGACGACATTGACAGGACTCACCCCAAGCACGGAAGTGGAGGGGTATCGAAACTGAGGTCACCATGAGAGCAGGGCATGAAAGGCCACAGACTTTGAGACTATTTTGTTTATATTGATGACGATGAGGGAGGAGGAGGATGACGATGATGACGACGATGTTGCTATGGAGGCCCATTTTGGTTTGGGACTGCGTGACAAGGCTGTACTCTACGCTTCCTGTCATAATGATATCCCGGCGTTAACCAGGCCCGAGAGATACAGACACTTGCAGTGTTGGTCAGGTAATTAGAGCAACACACCCAAAGACGCATCCATGAGGGCATTTATACTTACTGGACCCGTTGTTATTTTTTCTCCCTGTTCTTGTTTTGGTCTTGTTCTTATTCTGTCCTGTTTTCTTTTCATTCGCTTTATTTTGTTTGCTTGTTTGCATTGCTTTCATTTTCTTCTAATTTATGTGCATGCATGACTATATTCATTTCATTCCATCACGACGGTGAGAAGACCTGTTGGAAAAGTGATACTGGTGATGGTAGTAGTCATTTTAGTATCAATTACAACTGTTGTAGGTGGATTTGATGATAACAACAAACTGTGTGTGTGTGTGTGTGTGTGTGTGTGTGTGTGTGTGTGTGTGTGTGTGTGTGTGTGTGTGTGTGTGTGTGTGTGACTTTCTGCAGGACTTTTCTTTTTTTGTTTTGTTTTTCTTCTCTCTTTCTCCCATTTCCATTAAACATATATGTGATGCAGATGAGCAAGGACAGGTTGGAAGAATGGGCCATGCCTAAAATCTTGATCCTTGAATAAAAAACGTTTTGAGTTCTGAGTTCTCTGTCTCTCTGTCTCTCTCTCCAATTATCCGAATCCGAATCCGAATCTCTTAGCATTCCTTTTTAACACCGCATTGTTAGCTTGAGTTGTCCTCTGTTACGCTAAATGACAATGTCTGTCTACTTGAAAAAAAAGAAGAAAAAAAAAAGAAAAGAAAAAAGATCCTGAATGAACAATCCCACAACTCTCCATTGAAATGAACCTTATGTGTTTCTTTCATGATGATGATGATGATGGAGTCTCCCGTCGGTCCGACGGATGACTAGGCAGGCAGGCTTATCTGTCGGTGTGTGTCCTCATATGGGAGAAGAGGCCGATTCTGGATGCACAGCACTTCCCACAGGTGTTGCAAAGGAAAACATCTCCAGAAGTTGAGCCCTGCTTCCTTCGCTCACGCTTCTCCTTAATGGCCAGCGTTCTCTTGTTTTCAAACGTCTTTATGCCACTAGAGCACAGCATCCTCCAGCGAGAGCGGTCAAGGGCATCAGTTTCCCAGGAAGCGATGACTATGTCACAGGCTTTGAGGTTTGTCTTCAAGGTGTCCTTGAAGCGCTTGCAGGGTCTTCCAAGTTCGCGGTGGCCTTCCTTTAGCTGGCCACACAAAAGCATCCGGGATCCTGCTGTCTGTCATGCGGACAACGTGTCCTGTCCAGCGTAGCTGGCACTGGATCAGCAGGCTTTCGAAGCTTGGCAGGTCGCTCCTCTCTAGGACCTGGAGGTTGGTGACCCTATCTTGCCACTTTATGCCGAGGATCTTTCGTAGGCATCTCTGGTGCAACTGCTCAAGTTGTTGAATGTGACGGCGATACGTCGTCCATGTTTCACAGCAGTACAACAAGGTGGTCAGCACAACAGGTCTGTGTTTCTTCCATAAAACATCATCATCATCATCTGTGTGTGTGTGTGTGTGTGTGTGTGTGTGGCTGACTAATCATGTATGAGTTCCCAAAACGGATTATCCTACAGCAGTTGATTGCCGAGAGGAGAGAGCGAAGAGAGGAGAGAGCGAAGAGAGGAGAGAGTGAGAAGAGGCGGAAGAATACGGCATGGTGGTGTACGTCAACTCAGTTTCGTCAGTGAATCTCGAACTGAACACATAGATTGATAACTATTGTCTGCTACTAACAGGAACGACACTCAACGAATGATGTTGATTTTTTTTCTTGTCTTTTTTTTTCTTTCGTCAACGTATTCAACGCCAAACCAGATTAAAAGAGACATACCAAAATATTGTTATTGGAAGGTTGATAATTCATAGGTGTTTTTGTTTTTTTGTTTTTTGTTTTGTTTTTGTTTGTTTGTTTTCTTTTTACATGACTGATCGCTGAGAGAACAGATTGGGTAATCGGAAAATATTATACGACTAAAACCAGGTGTGAGTGGAAGGAAAGTGATGTTAATTTCCGGTGCAACGTAGACAGACAGTGAAGAAGGAGGAGGTGGGGGTGGGGGGAGTGAGGGGGGGGGGGGAGGGGAGAGGTTGGTGGCACAAACGCATGAGTGTGCACATTCGCACGCACAAATGCAAGCACAGTTCGTTACATGCATGCATGTATCTACAAAAGCGCACGACAACCACTATCACCACCACCACTGCCACTTTCCCCACTTCCACACACACACACACATACACACACAGAGTGTCTTGGCGCTCGCTCACGCACACACACACACACACACACACACACACACACGTGTACAGGATTGCCTGGGCAACATCCACAACTTTTGCCCTCAAGACGGAATGAGTGAGCAGTGTTCACGAGGCGTGGACGTTCACTCCGTCACTCACACAGAGAGAGGTGGAGAAGACATGTGGATGAAGCCGTTTTCCTCATGTCAGATAAAAATCGTTTTTTATAAAAAAAAAAAATATAACGATGGACCAGTGGAAATCAAACTAATCGCAGCTTCAAAAAAAAAAAAAAAAAAAAATTCCACGCTACTTTAAACGGAGCTGTTCAAATTCAAATTCGCTGAGTTCTGGAAACCGTTGCCCTCCATCAATCAGGGATGAACTCCAGCACGAAATTAACCCACTTTCCCAGCCACGTGCAGTCAGATCAAATCATCGATCCAGCATGCATGCAACAGTTGCTTGTTATACACGCAACAGTGCCTACCTCAAAGCCTCCTATCCCCCATTGCCTCCTGTCCCTCCTGCCCCATCCTCCCTTCCATCACTTGTACCGTTTCTCAACTCTCTCCTCGACCCCACGCTCCCATCCTCCCCCCCCCCCCCCCCCCCAACTCCTCCCTCCCCCCCCACCAACCCCCCCCCCCCAAAAAAAAAAAAATCGGTAGCATGCCACGGGTCACTAAAGGTGGTGTGTGGCCAGTCGATATCGATCCGGTGTCACAGTCAAGGTTGTTCCCCCATCTATCCTGACCTCCAGGATGATCTGCAGCCTGCCACGATCGTGCGCGCCAAGACATTTTTGTTGTTGTTGTTGTTATTGTTGTTGCCAAGGTTAGCTCAGTTTTTTTCGAGGAGAAATTTAAGTAGCGTGAAGTAATATAAATCTTTTCAAATTGTCCACTCCTTTTTTTTCGCTTAAAAAAACAACAAAAAACACCAAACCCAAAGCTTGAATGAATGATAGATCATAATGATTGATTGACTGATTGATTGATTGATATGGATACTTATAGCGCCTATCCTCGGTCGGTGACCAAGCTCTAAGCGCTTTACAAACACGGGGTCATTTACACAACAGGCTGCCTACCTGGGTAGAGCCGACTGACGGCTGCCATTGGACGCTCATCATTCGTTTTCTGTGTCACTCAATCAGATTACAGGCCCGCACACATACACACTTAGACAAACATGTAACATTTAACATTTTACGTGTATGACCGGTTCGTTTATCTACCCCGCCATGTAGGCAGCCATACTCCGTTTTCGGGGGTGTGCATGCTGAGTATGTTCTTGTTTCCTACAGGATGGAGGAGGAGAGAACACCCATCCACAGTGTATTACAGGAAGACAAAACCTTAAAAGTCAGTCGGACATTCCGACGGGCGCAATAGCCGAATGGTTAAAGCGTTGGACTTTCAATCTGAGGGTCCCGGGTTCGAATCTCGGTGACGGCGCCTGGTGGGTAAAGGGTGGAGACTTTTCCGATCTCCCAGGTCAACATATGTGCAGACCTGCTAGTGCCTGAACCCCCTTCGTGTGTATACGCAAACAAAAGATCAAATACGCACGTTAAAGATCCTGTAATCCATGTCAGCGTTCGGTGGGTTATGGAAACAAGTACATACTCAGCATGCACACCCCCACAAGCGGAGTATGGCTGCCTACATGGCGGTGTAAAAACGGTCATACACGTAAAAGCCCACTCGCGTATATAGAGTAAACGTGGGAGTTGCAGCCCACGAACTAAGAAGAAGAAGAAGAAGTCGGACATTCATTAATTTTGATGACAAAAAACTAAACTTTATAAAAACCTTTTTGGTGGTAGATGAATCCTCTTTGTTTAGTGGGATACGACGTTTCGAAGCATAGGCCCGTTGTCAAGTGATGAGAAGAGGACAGTGTGGATAGGAAAGCCTATGTGAGAAAAGGGTGATGACATCTCACTATTTTCTGTTTTGATGGACCATGCACACTAAAACACTTGCTTGACAACGGGCCTATGGTTTGAAACGTTGTATCCCACTAACCAAAGAGGATTCATCTACCACCAAAAAGGCTTTAAAAAAAACCCCAAAAAACATTTGTTTTTTTTGTCTTGAAGAATCCTGCAGTCAATTTTGTCTTCTCCCCCATTCGTTTGATGGTTGTACAAGCAAAGGAAATAAATTCTTTATAATTCAATCTACTGAAATCGGGAGTTGAGGTTCAGTGGGGTAAGGGAGAGGGGGTGGGGGTGGGGGGGCTGAACGTTTTCAAATTGTTGGCCCTAAAATGTGCCCGGTACGACAACGTGGAATAGGTACTAACTCACACCAGTGACCGGAAAATTACATCTCCCGGGGAGAAATTTCTCCGTGGGAGGCTAAAAACCCTTGAGTTACACCATCCCTCTCGGGAACTGTGCACCCCCGCCCCTAGCCATCCCCCAACAAGCCCCCCCCCCCCCAAAAAAAAAGAGACAAGAAAAAAGCGTGTGGGGGATGAAGTAGTGTATGATGTGTGTGTGTGTCGGGAAGAGGAGAGGGCAGGGGGTCGTGGGGCAGGGGGGCGGGGAGGTAGGGGGGCAAAACAAGGGGGCCAGCCAGCAGAACCACGTGATGATGAAAGTCATGTCTGACAGTAATGACCTTGTCAGTGCCTTCTCCCGCCCCCCACCCCTCTCCGACCACCTCCCTCCCCCACCACCTCCCCGACCCAAATCACCCCTCCCCCTCCCCCTTCCCTCCCCACAGTAAACAGCGCCACTATTGACAGCAATTCTCCCATATCCCTGAACCCCCTTCCTCCCCCTCAACACCACCACTCTCACCCTCACCCTCAAACCTCCCCCATGCGGTCGCCAGAAGCCCACGTGGTGAAGAAGCAGCACTGCATGCATACCAGTGGGCTCTGCTCTGTCCGTCAAATTACTGGCTAGATCGGACCTGTATGAAGTTTAACTCACTCAGTACGGTCAGTCCTCTCTTCT
>NC_134895.1:50502740-50505240 GCF_041734735.1 Babylonia areolata | reverse complement strand
CACCACCACCACCCCGCCCAAACCAACTATCACCACCACCACCACCACCACCACCCCGCCCAAACCAACTACCACCACCACCCCGCCCAAACCAACTATCACCACCACCACCACCACCACCACCCCGCCCAAACCAACTACCATCACCACCACCACCCCGCCCAAACCAACTACCACCACCACCACCCCGCCCAAACCAACTACCACCACCACCACCACCACCCCGCCCAAACCAACTACCACCACCACCACCACCACCCCGCCCAAACCAACTACCATCACCACCACCACCCCGCCCAAACCAACTACCACCACCACCACCACCACCCCGCCCAAACCAACTACCACCACCACCACCACCACCCCGCCCAAACCAACTACCACCACCACCACCACCACCCCGCCCAAACCAACTACCACCACCACCACCCCGCCCAAACCAACTACCACCACCACCACCACCACCCCGCCCAAACCAACTACCACCACCACCACCCCGCCCAAACCAACTACCACCACCACCACCCCGCCCAAACCAACTACCACCACCACCATCCCGCCCAAACCAACTACCACCACCATCACCACCACCACCACCACCACCATCCCGCCTTCCCTTATCCACTCTTCTTTGACGGATGGCTTAGCTGAAACCCACCTGCCGTTAATGGACCACAGTCTCCACCCTCCCCCCCCCCCCCCCAATACTCCCCCACACCCCTACCCCCATCCCTACCCCCCACCTATCCCCCCCTCCACCACCTCTGACTCTACCCTGCTCCCTCCCACCTCAGCTACCTCCCGCCCATCCCCACACCCCTCCCCCCCCCCCCCACACACACCGCTCACACACCCGAACCCCTCTAACCCATACCCCCTATCTACGCCCTCCCCCTACCCTGACCTGTCCTATCTCTCCCCTCCCCTCCTCCCTCCCCAGCTACCTCCCTCCCGCCCATCCCCAAACACTGTTGCTACAAAATTATTTCCAACCAGAACTGGCAAAATACATATATGAATGCTTTAAAGTTCGCAGTCCATAACTATGTCTTATGGAATCCCCTGCATGTGTTCTCACAACTTATTGCTTTTACTTTTTGTTTTTTGCTTGTGTTTAGTTTCTAGTGTCCATAATTCCTATGATGGGGCTTTACGACAATTAAATGAGTTCTGAGTTTTGAGTTCTGAGTTCACAGCTCACACTCCTAGCCCCCTATCCCCTACCCCCCTACCTACTCATTCCCCCCTCCACACACACACAGGCACACATACACACACACACACAGACACGCACACACACACACACACACACACACACACACACACACACACACACACACACACACACACACACACACACACACACACACACACCATCCCTGATCCCACCTCTCCCCTTCCTTTTCCCACCCCAGCTACCAACCCCCCGGGGCCCCTTACCCCCCCCACCCCCCCCCGCCACCCCACTTCCTCATCTCCGACCTCAGCCCCATACCCCCCACCCTCACCCCTCTGCTTCCTTCTCCCTCCCCCTTCACCCCTCTCTCCCCCATCCCTCTCCCTCCCCATCTCCCCTTTTCTCCCAAAGTTTGACTGGGAAAATGGGGCGAGACGATGAGGAAAAACCAGGTCCTGTGTTGCAGCTCTGCACTTGGTGATGCAGTGAAACCCCCCCAAAAAAAAACAAACACACACACAAAAAAAAACCAAGAGAGGCAAGGCTTTCAAGACTCACTTACGATACACTTTAAAAAAAAAAATCTAATCGCTAAAATGTGTTCTGTATTTGTTCTTATAAAGCTTCGCGTGAAAAAAAGAAAAGAAAAGTCCTAACCAGATTCGAATTAAGTCCCCTAGCATTAATTACAGAGTCATTTCCTTTTTTTACTCTCTGCACCAAAACGTTTGCAAAATAAATAAAACTTCCATGCTTAGCAAAAGAAGTTCCTGTTTGAACAAAAAATGATAATAATGACTGCTCTTGTTGCTGGGTCAGAATATCAGATCAAAGTGCCAAGTTTAGAGAATACAAAAAAAAAAAAAAAACAAAAAAAAAATATATATAACAGTAAATGCAGTTTTATTATAATTAGGCTTCATTTTATTATTTTTTTGTGCCCATCCCAAAGGTGCAATATTGTTTTAAACAATATGACTGGAAAGAACTGATTTTTTTCCTATTTTTATGCCTAATTTGGTGTCAACTGACAAAGTATTTGCAGAGAAAATGTTAAAGTTTACCACGGACACACAAACACACAGACACACAGACACACACAGACACACACACACACACACACATACAGACAACCGAACACCGGGTTAAAACATAGACTCACTTTGTTTACACAAGTGAGTCAAAAAAAAACCCAAAAAAAACAAACAAAAAACCAACAACAAACAAACAAACAAACAAAAACACGCACACCACCAAACAGAACCCATGGCAGCTAACTACAAGTGTTGTCCCCTTGGGAAAAAAAAAAAAAATTCTGTTGAG
>NC_134895.1:50487740-50490240 GCF_041734735.1 Babylonia areolata | reverse complement strand
GGTTTCTTTCGTTTCGTCCCTGACTGCCATAGTTGTCCGTGAAACTCCTACGAACACTCGATACAGAAAACGATGTTGGAAAGACAGCAATATAATTACAGATTAGGTCGCCGGAGAGTAGCAAGAATCACATACAATGGTATACAGGGCTGTGCAAAGTGGTCTCAGATATTTTCACAATAATGGCTTATACAAAGCTTGTAAACTCTGGTGTATAGTAAAAATCACAGTGTGTGAGCTCGGTTAACTCACTCAGTACGGCCAGTCCTCTCTTCTCTTCTACACAGACCCCTCAGATGTCCAGTGGGTGTCGGAATGACCCAACCTTTAGCTTCCGTCGTAAGAATTGTGGTATTCTTTCTCAACATTCACCTCTTCAGTATAAGAGCCTTCCACTTGCAATATTTTGATGATGGTAATTGGGGTGAAACGCTGTTAACGTCGTCTATTTCGCCGTTCGTATGGAGAGAGTTAAAGATGTGTTTGGCTTCACATGCAGAGGAAAAAAAAAAATGTTGTAAAAGAGAGCGGTCATTATGTACTGCAGTAGGCGCGATCAGTTTCTGGGAAGGCTTTAGCTCTGAAATGTGTAGATTATTCCCCCCCCCAATCGCCCTCTCCCTTCCCCCCCCCCGCGCCCCCCCTCCCCTCCCCCATCCCCCCCTCCCCCCCCAACCCCCGCCCCCCCCCCCAGTCCCCCCCCCCCCCACACACACACTGTGCGTGTTTGTTTTCGAAACTCACAATAATCTTCCCCACTCTCCTTTGCCCGGTGGAGAATTTGAACTGTTCTCATTTTTCTGAAAAGACGAAGAACAATTATTAGCTGAGGGGTGAAATTGCTGCGGGGAAGAGTTTAGAGAGATAGCAAAGAGTTTAGAAAAGCAAATCACTTTTTGAGAAGTCCTGGGCTGTCTATCTAATAAACGAAAAGAAGACAACTTTTTTGAGAAGGAGTCGAAAAATAATAGGGGTTCAACTACCAGCAGCGAGACATGATCGGTAGGATTAGATGTGTGTACTGCTGGCTTTTAGTTAGTTTTGCTGAACACAAAATGTTCCTGGGTAGGTACTTTGTCACGGAGATTTCTTTTTTTTTTTTTTTTTTTTTTTTTTTAGTAGTACACATTCATACAAAAATGTGGAGTGATGGCCTAGAGGTAACGCGTCCGCCTAGGAAGCGAGAGAATCTGTGCGCGCTGGTTCGAATCACGGCACTGCCCCCGAAATTTTCTCCTCCACTAGACCTCCAGTGGTGGTCTGGACGCTAGTCATTCGGATGAGACGATAAACCGAGGTCCCGTGTGCAGCATGCACTTAGCGCACGTAAAAGAACCCACGGCAACAAAAGGGTTGTTCCTGGCAAAATTCTGTAGAAAAATCCACTTCAATAGGAATAAACAAATAAAACTGCACACAGGAAAAAATACAAAAAAATGGGTGGCGCTGTAGTATGGCGACGCGCTCTCCCTGGGGAGAGCAGCCCGAATTTCACACAGAGAAATCTGTTGTGATAAAAAGAAATACAAATACAAATACAAATCTCTCTCTCCATCCCGTTATTGGCTTCCACGGCCACTGAGAAAGATGGATGGACAAGACATGAGAGAGGAGGGATTGGGGTGAAGACATATACTGTGAAACATACAGACAGGGAGACATAGAGACAGCGAGAGACATAGAGACAGAGAGAGACATAGAGACAGCGAGAGATGGATAGACAGAGACAGCCAGACAGACAGATCTGCTGTCTTGTTAACAGAAAGAGAACGTCGAAAGATGTAACTGATGTAATGAGTAAGCGTGCCATCGGACACGTTTCCACACTGGGCTGTGTGCAAAGCGGTCTCAGCCAGCCAATACTAAATTACGTTTCCACGATACAGGCCAATGCAAAGCGAACCAGCTCTTGTTGCCGTTTCTCGGGTATTTAGGGTTGAATGACCTCCGTTGAAAACGTGCTTGACATATCGTGGGAGAGAGAGAGAGAGAGAGAGAGAGAGAGAGCTCGTCAATTGATACTCGCGGCTAGTTTCACTGAGGCTTGTTTGTCCTGAGATGTGCAGATTACCCCCCCGCGTTTGTTTTTGAAATCTACAAATCTCCCTCCCGGAGGTTTGGACTGCTTCTCTTTCTGGGGAGGAGGAGATACTGGCTGAGGAATCAGACTGTTGCAGCGAAGAGTTTAGACACAGATAGCTGGCAAAGGGTTTGGGAAGATCAGTCACTTCCTGAGGAGTCGGTTGAACGATGGGCGAGATGTCCAAATACCAGTGGGGCGATACACAGGGTCGCAAAGTATTTGACGACAAACCCGGTGTGTGTACCTTTCGTTTTTAGTCGGATTTTTTTTTTTAACATAAAAATGTTCCTAAGAGGGTATACTCTGTCACGAAGATTTAATGATGGATAGCATCTCTCTCTCTGACTCTCACGACCACAGAAAGATAGACAGAAGGAAGGAGAAGGCGATAGAGCTGCGACAGGGAGACAGGTGGGG
>NC_134895.1:50480240-50482740 GCF_041734735.1 Babylonia areolata | reverse complement strand
CACACACACACACACACACACACACACAATCACCGGTAAAACAGGTCCCTGAATGAAGGACGCTAAAGCAGGTCTTTACCCTTTCGAGGAGAGAACCGCCCTCCGAACAGGAACATGGAATTTCACCACCACCCCCCCCCCACCCCCACCACCATCCCCCTTCTCCCTCTTTGGTGACCCCTCCTCCACCTTCAGCCAGTTCCAGACCCCCCCCCCCCCCCATACCCACCCACCCCATCTCTCTTCTCCCTGGCCGCGAGAGAGAAGAACTTCAATACAAGGAATAGAAGGAAGCGATCAATCGATGTCCAAGTCTTAGTCAGTGCCCCCCTACCCCACAAATAAAACCCCTCCCGGCCCCTTTCCTCCCCCTTGTTCTCCTTGTTTGTGGGAAACGACAGGGTCAGGAAGGTTGGATGCTGCTGCTAGGGTCTCAGACATGGCCCACGGGGAGGGGTGGGGGTCGGCGGGGGGTGGGGTGGGGGGGGGAGGATCGACGTCTCGGGCGTCAGTGGATGATGTCCCTGTTCCTTGGCGCTCTGTATGGGAGGAAGGGGGTGGGAGGCATCGGGAACTGCTGGTGTCCTGGGCACGTTGGGTTTTGTTGTATATTATCATTGTTACTACTTCTACTACTACTACTGCTACTATTATTATTATCATCATTATTATCTACCTTCTCTAGAAGACATATATTATATGCGGCTACTCAAAAAAGCAAAATCAATCAGCCAAGACGAATCACATCCAGCTTTTTGGGATTTTCGAGATGCTCCCCTCTGGTCGACGGTACAGAAGTATAAGGACGAAAACCAATCGCTTCGCCAATAGCTTTTTCCCCAAAGCAGTCAATGCCCTGTCTCTTGAACAAATCCTGTATGATAAATAGAATTGTGCAACCAACAACCCGAAGATCTAGTCATCAGCCCCATCCACATGTAATATGCGGCTTCTGTTCAAACGTGTGTGTGTGTGTGTGTGTGTACGAGAGAGAGGGGGAGAGGGAGATTCAAGATTAAAAAACTTAATTACTCAAGGATAAAGATCTTAGGCATCGCCCAGTCTTCCAATCTGTCCTTGTGACAACAATAACAATAACAACATTAACGATAACGACACAACAATAATAATTTTGTTAACACTGCTACATCTACTGCTACTACAACGAAGAATAATCACCATCATCATCATCAAAGAGAGAGAGAGAGAGAGTGTGTGTGTGTGTGCAGTGCGTGCATGTGTGAGTATGCACAGGTTTTTATATTGATATGCACTTGTATGTATCCTAACTTCTACTGTATCTGTGATTGTGTATGATTTTCAATTCATGTTCGTACCTTGTTATGTGCTACCCCCCCCCCCCCCGCCCCCACCCCCGCCAATATTCCTTGTGACCACGGTACACTTGGTAATAAAGACATATTCTATTCTATTCTTCTTCTTCTTATTATTATTATCATTGTTGGTGTTGATGTTGTTCTTTTTGTTTTGTTGTTGTTGTTGTTGTTGTTGTTGTTGTTATCATCATTATTGTTATTATTAATAATACATTTTTTTAGTAGTAGTAGTGACAATATTATTACTTTTTTCCCTCTTTTTCCTTGTTTTTGTTATTTCTTTCTCTTTTCTGTTTATCTTCTTCTCTTTTTTTTTTTTGCACGTGGTGAGATTCAAACTCCTGAAAATGATCAGAGCACTCAGCCCCCTCAAAGCACTCACCCTCTCAAAACAATCTCTGGTAACACTGCATGGTCGCTGGGTATGTGTCTTGGAATTGAATAAAAAGCAAGAAAGAAAAGAAAAGGAAAGAAAATAACATGGTCCACCCTATCACACAGAACGACAGAAACCAAAGAAAGAAGACAGAGAAGTGGACGAACAGAAAGTTTCAGTTTCAGTTTCAGTAGCTCAAGGAGGCGTCACTGCGTTCGGACAAATCCATATACGCTACACCACATCTGCCAAGCAGATGCCTGACCAGCAGCGGAACCCAACGCGCGAAGTCAGGCCTTGAGAAAAAAAAAAAAAAAAAAAAAAGGTGAATAAATAATAGATAAGCTTACATAAATAAATAAATAATAATTATAATATAAAAAAGTAGTAATAATAATAATAAAATAATAATAATAAATAAATAAGTGTTCATCTGAAAGAAAATCTGAAAGAAAAACATAAACAGAACACAGACCGACAATCTGAAAGAAAGAAAGCAAGCAAGCTAGAAAGAAAGAAAGAAAGAAAGAAAGAATGAATGAATGAATGAATGAATGAACTTGCATTTTTCCGGTAGCCAAGGGTCCCCAGTTTATTTCACGTTGCAGAATTGAAACAACAACAAAGCTACAACGACACCAATCCCAAACGATGGCCACGTCCACAGGAAACGAGCTGCATATCCTCTTCCCCCCCAAGTCTATGATTTGGAAGGAGAGCTGCGGAAGGGGATTGGAAGAGATGGGGTAGAGGGGGCTGGGGGTGGGGGGTGGGGTGGGGAGGGGTG
>NC_134895.1:50470240-50475240 GCF_041734735.1 Babylonia areolata | reverse complement strand
CTACTACTACTTCCTCCTCCTCCTCCTCTTCTACTTCTTCCTCTTTCTTCCACTACTACTACTACTACTACTACTACTACTACTACTACTACTACTTCCTCTTTCTTCCACTACTACTACTACTACTACTACTACTACTTCTTCTTCTTCCTCCTCCTCCTTCTCCTCTTCTACTTCTTCCTCTTCTTCTTCCTCTTTTTCTTCCACTACTACTACTGCTGCCATTTCTTCTTCTTCCTCCTCCTCCTCCTCTTCTTCTTCTTTCTCTTCTTCTTCCCCTTTTTCTTCCACTACTACTACTACTACTACTACTACTCCTTCTTCCTACTCCTCTTCTTTTTCTTTCATACTACTACTACTACTACTACTACTTCATCTTCTACTACTACTACTACTACTACTACTACTTCTTCTTCTTCTTCCCCCTCCTCCTCTTCTTCTTCCTCTCCTTTTCGTCCAGACCACTACTGCTACCACTGCTTCTTCTACTTCTTTTTCTTCTTCGTCTTCTCCGGTTCCTTCATCTCCTTGTTGTCTCATCTTGTATCATTTTTTTTTCTTCTTCTTTATTCCCTGTTGTTGGTGGGAATGTTTCTCCTCGTGTCGGTGCTGCCTGTGCCTTTCAAGTTGTGTCTTTTTCTTCCACTGCTACTGCTACTACTACTACTACTACTACTTCCTCCTCCTCCTCTTCTACTTCTTCCTCTACTTCTTCCTCTTCTTCTTCCTCTTTCTTCCACTACTACTGCTACTACTACTACTTCTTCTTCTTCCTCCTCCTCCTCTTCTACTTTTTTCTCTTCTTCTTCCTCTTTTTCTTCCACTACTACTACTACTTCTTCTTCTTCTTCTACTTCTTCCTCTTTTTCTTCCACTACTACTACTACTACTTCCCCCTTCTCCTCCTCCTCTTCTTCCTCTCCTGTTTCTTCCAGACCACTACTGCTACCACTGCTTCTTCTACTTCTTTTTCTTCTTCGTCTTCTCCGGTTCCTTCTTCTCCTTGTTGTCTCATCTTGTATCATTTTTTTTCTTCTTCTTTATTTCCTGTTGTTGGTGGGAATGTTTCTCCTCGTGTCGGTGCTGCCTGTGCCTTTCAAGTTGTCTCTTTTTCTTCCACTACTACTACTACTACTACTACTACTACTACTACTTCCTCCTCCTCCTCTTCTACTTCTTCCTCTTCTTCTTCCTCTTTCTTCCACTACTACTACTACTACTACTACTACTACTACTACTGTTTCCTCCTCTACTTCTTCCTCTTTTTCTTCCACTACTACTACTACTACTACTACTTCCTCCTCCTCCTCTTCTACTTCTTCCTCTTCTTCTTCCTCTTTCTTCCACTACTACTGCTACTACTACTACTTCTGTTTCCTCCTCTACTTCTTCCTCTTTTTCTTCCACTACTACTACTACTACTACTACTACTACTACTACTACTACTACTTTTTCCTCTTCTACTTTTCCCCCTTCTTCTTCCTCTTTTTCTTCCACTACTACTACTACTACTACTACTACTACTCTGTTTTTCTTTCATACTACTACTACTACTACTACTACTACTTCCCCCTTCTCCTCCTCCTCTTCTTCCTCTCCTTTTTCTTCCAGACCACTACTGCTACCACTGCTTCTTCTACTTCTTTTTCTTCTTCGTCTTCTCCGGTTCCTTCTTCTCCTTGTTGTCTCATCTTGTATCATTTTTTTTTCTTCTTCTTTATTCCCTGTTGTTGGTGGGAATGTTTCTCCTCGTGTCGGTGCTGCCTGTGCCTTTGAAGTTGTCTGCAGGTGTGTGTGGGTGTGTGTGTGAGGTGAGGGGGGGGGGAGGTTGGGTGTGGGTGTAGGTGTGTGTGGGTGGGGTGGATAGGTTGGTTGGAGAGGTGACAGATGGTGCTGGCTCCGCCGCTGGCCTAGCTTGTTAGTTCTGCTTCTGTGTGTGTGTGTGTGTGTGTGTGTGTGTGTGTGTGTGTGTGTCGTCTGTGTGTCTGTCTGTCTGCACCTCCCTCCCTACCCTTCTCACTCTGTGTGTCTGTCTGTGTCTCTTTCTCTGTCTCTCTCTATGTCTGTCTGCCTGCCTCTCTCTTCTCTTCCCTTCCCTACCCTACCCTTCCTCTCTCTCTCTGTCTCTGTCTCTCTCTCTCTGTCTGTCTGTCTGTCTCTCTCTCTCTCTCTCTCTCTCTCTCTCTCTCTCGTCAATTATTATCATAAAAACACGCAGTACATTATCACAAAATCATTTGGGCGAGATTAAATTTCGTTAAATCTACCTCTTCAGTCTGCCTGAAAGTGTGTGTGTGTGTGTGTGTGGTGTGGTGTGGTGTGTGTGTGTGTGTGTGTGTGTGTGTGTGTGTGTGTGTGTGTGTGCCGAGTGTGTGTGTGTGTGTGTGTGTGTGTGTGTGTGTGTGTGTGTGTGTGTGTGTGCGTGTGTGTGTGTGTGTGTGTGTGTGTGTGTGTGTGTGATGTGGGGTGGGTGTGTTACTCCGAATCTATCTATCTATTTATCTATCTATCTTTTTCTCTCTCTCTCTCACTCTCTCTCTTTGGACACACACACACACACACACACACACACACACACACACACACACACATATATATATAGATATAGATATAGATATATATATATATATATATATATATATATATATATATATATATATATATATATATATATTACACAATCAAACAAACAACAACAACAATAATAAAAAAACAACAACAACCCAACACCAACACAACATATCCGTTGGAGTTTAGTTTAACGCCGGACCTGTTGACGGACAACCTTGAGTGCCCTAGTACGTATAGTACACACGTACACAGTTACATCACTGGTGACATCATCCAAAGAAGGCAAATAAGTCTTGAAGGCTGACGATTCACATATTTGATCTAGAGCGGTAAATCTCCACACCGTTTTCTCCGTCTTTGGCTGGTGTTGCTCTGACGGGTGCAATAGCCGAGTGGTTAAAGCGTTGGACTTTCAGTCTGAGGGTCCCGGGTTCAAATCACGGTGACGGCGCCTGGTGGGTAAAGGGTGGAGATTTTTACGATTTCCCAGGTCAACATATGTGCAGACCTGCTTAGTGCCTGAACCCCCTTCGTGTGTAAACGCATGCAGAAAACCTAATACGCTCGTTAAAGATCCTGTAATCCATGTCAGCGTTCGGTGGGTTATGGAAACAAGAACAGACCCAGCATGCACCCCCCCCCCCTCCGAAAGCGGAGTATGGCTGCCTACATGGCGGGGTAAAAACGGTCATGCACGTAAAAGCCCACTCGTGTACATGCGAGTGAACGTGGGAGTTGCAGCCCACGAATGCAGAAGAAGAACAAGACTGGTTGCTCTGAATATTGATTTATGACTTCTTCTTTCTTCTTCTTTCTCTTCCACGACCAACATCGACTTCGTCGTGGTTCATGCATGCTGGGTATTTTCGTGTCTCCATAACCCACCGAACACTGACATGGGTTACAGGATCTTTTAACGTGTGTATTTGATCTTCTGCGTGCGTATACACACGAAGAATGTTCAGGCACTAGCAGCTCTGCACACATGTTGACCTGGGAGATCGGAAAAATCTCCACCAGGCGCCATTACCGTGATTCGAACCCGGGACCCTAAGATTGAAAGTACAACGCTAAAACCACTCGGCTATTGCGCCCGTAAAAACACCACTTTCTAGTTGTTGTTTTTTCCCAGCACTCAGAGGGCAGTAATAGGCAGGGTTTGCAGACCGACTTTCGTCTGATTTTCGTGGAGGTTCTCCGGTTATTTTATTTTATTTTAGCGAGAACCGCATGCCTGTGCGCGTCTCCATTTCCTGTTGGGTTTTTTTCCCAGGTCACCGAAAGACTAAAATTTCGTCGTGGAAATCGCTGTTCTGGCGAAAGGATATTGAACATTTTCGGTGACTATTTTTGCAAGTTTACAGGATATATTTGCTTTTATAATTGCACTCATTATTTGCTATAGTCTTCTATGTCTACTCTGGGCGTGTTTTTTGTCACATCTCTGCCATTACATATTCGATGATGCATTTATAACCTCTCCCGAAAAGTTGTCCGAACAAAGACAGTGCAAACTCAGAAAAGCCATTTAGGTGGTGGGCTGCCCATGACGTCATATGACCCACTTTTCGCTCTGCAAGCGACGAAAGGTCCGCAACGAAAGCGGGCCTGCAAACCCTTCCTAATAGTGTCAAGCTGTTCAGCGCTGGGGTCTCGTCTTGCAACAGCACAGCACAGCACAACACAGCACAGCACAGCACAGCACAGCACAGCACAACACAGCACAGCTCCTCACCTTAGGGGAATGTATGTTGAGGTAGAGACAGTCCTCACTGGTCCGGTTGAACCCTGGTATATGCATGTCGATGTAGGTCATGCCCATCTGGGGCTGCGGACAGGCGGGGGGTAACTCTGTGGCCCGCAGCACTCCTTTCCACGGGGCTGGGGGTTGCGGCGCCTGAATGACAAAAAAAAAATGACAGGGTGTTCTTTTTTTTCATCAATAAGAATGATAATGAGACGAAGAAGAAGAAAAAGAAGAAGAAGAAGGACGAGGAGGAGGAGGAGAAGAAGAAGAAGAAGAAGAAGAAGAAGAAGAAGAAGAAGAAGAAGAAGAAGAAGAAGAAGAAGAAGGAGGAGGAGGAGGAGAAGAAGGAGGAGAAGAAGAAGAACAACAACAACAACAAGGAGGAGGAAAAAATGGCAGAAGCATTTTCTCAAGCAGATTAACAAACATGACATAACAAATACAATAAAAAGAAAGAAAGAAAGAAAGAAGGAAAAGAAAGCGAAAGTTATTGAACGAAACAAATAAGAGTGTTAAAATAACGAAATAACGAAATGACGAAATGACAACAAACACTAAGATCACTGCAGGGTGTAGATATCGAATGGTTCAACTAAAAGATAAACTGAATGAAAGTGAGTGTGTGTGTGTGTGTGTGTGTGTGTGTGTGTGTGTGTGTGTGTGTGTGTGTGTGTGTGTGTGT